>NW_027316278.1:2689591-2724591 GCF_026437365.1 Eucyclogobius newberryi | reverse complement strand
AGTCGTCTTTATATATACTTTACACGTCTGTTTGCAGCTGTCTTTATATATACTTTACACGTCTGTTTGCAGCTGTCTTTATATATACTTTACACGTCTGTTTGCAGTTGTCTTTACACACTTTATACGTCTGTTTGCAGCTGTCTTTATATATACTTTACACGTCTGTTTACAGTCGTCTTTATATATACTTTACACGTCTGTTTACAGTCGTCTTTATATATACTTTACACGTCTGTTTACAGTCTTTATATATACTTTATACGTCTGTTTGCAGCTGTCTTTACATATACTTTACACGTCTGTTTACAGTCGTCTTTATATATACTTTACACGTCTGTTTACAGTCGTCTTTATATATACTTTACACGTCTGTTTACAGTCGTCTTTATATATACTTTACACGTATGTTTACAGTCGTCTTTATATATACTTTACACGTATGTTTACAGTCGTCTTTATATATACTTTACACGTCTGTTTACAGTCGTCTTTTTATATACTTTACACGTCTGTTTACAGTCGTCTTTATATATACTTTACACGTCTGTTTACAGTCGTCTTTATATATACTTTACACGTCTGTTTACAGTCGTCTTTATATATACTTTACACGTCTGTTTACAGTCGTCTTTATATATACTTTACACGTCTGTTTACAGTCGTCTTTATATATACTTTACACGTCTGTTTACAGTCGTCTTTTTATATACTTTACACGTCTGTTTACAGTCGTCTTTATATATACTTTACACGTCTGTTTACAGTCGTCTTTATATATACTTTACACGTCTGTTTACAGTCGTCTTTATATATACTTTACACGTCTGTTTACAGTCGTCTTTATATATACTTTACACGTCTGTTTACAGTCGTCTTTATATATACTTTACACGTCTGTTTACAGTCGTCTTTATATATACTTTACACGTCTGTTTACAGTCGTCTTTATATATACTTTACACGTCTGTTTACAGTCGTCTTTATATATACTTTATACGTCTGTTTAGTCGTCTTTATATATACTTTACACGTCTGTTTACAGTCGTCTTTTTATATACTTTACACGTCTGTTTACAGTCGTCTTTTTATATACTTTACACGTCTGTTTACAGTCGTCTTTATATATACTTTACACGTCTGTTTACAGTCGTCTTTATATATACTTTATACGTCTGTTTAGTCGTCTCTATATATACTTTACACGTCTGTTTACAGTCGTCTTTATATATACTTTACACGTCTGTTTACAGTCGTCTTTATATATACTTTACACGTCTGTTTACAGTCGTCTTTATATATACTTTACACGTCTGTTTACAGTCGTCTTTATATATACTTTACACGTCTGTTTACAGTCGTCTTTATATATACTTTACACGTCTGTTTACAGTCGTCTTTATATATACTTTACACGTCTGTTTACAGTCGTCTTTATATATACTTTACACGTCTGTTTACAGTCGTCTTTATATATACTTTACACGTCTGTTTACAGTCGTCTTTATATATACTTTACACGTCTGTTTACAGTCGTCTTTATATATACTTTACACGTCTGTTTGCAGCTGTCTTTATATATACTTTACACGTCTGTTTGCAGCTGTCTTTATATATACTTTACACGTCTGTTTGCAGTTGTCTTTACACACTTTATACGTCTGTTTGCAGCTGTCTTTATATATACTTTACACGTCTGTTTAGAGTCGTCTTTATATATACTTTACACGTCTGTTTACAGTCGTCTTTATATATACTTTACACGTCTGTTTACAGTCGTCTTTATATATACTTTACACGTCTGTTTACAGTCGTCTTTATATATACTTTACACGTCTGTTTACAGTCGTCTTTATATATACTTTACACGTCTGTTTACAGTCGTCTTTATATATACTTTACACGTCTGTTTGCAGCTGTCTTTACACACTTTATACGTCTGTTTGCAGCTGGCTCGTGCCGTGAACACTCAGGCTCTGAGCGGAGCTGGACTCATGAGGATGATGAACAAAGCGGCCGACGCGGTCAACAAGATGACCATCAAGATGAACGAGTCCGACACGGTGAGACACTAATGTGCAATAACAAAGCAATTCTATTAAGCGCGCAATTAATATATTAAGTGCGCAATTAAATAAAGAATATGGACATAATACAAAACAATAAAAGGACCGTCAAGATGAACGAGCCTGAAGTCACAAACAAATATACATAGTTATACAATACATAAATATATATATATATATATATACACACAGTTATACAATACATAAATATATATATATATATATACAGTTATACAATACATAAATATATATAAACATACATAGTTATACAATACATAAATATATATATATACACACAGTTATACAATACATAAATATATATATAAACATACACAGTTATACAATACATAAATATATATATATATATACATATATACATACATATATATATATATATATATATATATATATATACATATATACATATATATATATATATATATATATATATATATATATATATATATATATATATATATATATATATATATATATATATATATATATATATATATATATATATATATATATATATATATATAGAATACCCTGGTGCCTCATGTTTGCGTCTCTGTGCACTCTGGCAGTGGTTCGAGGAGAAGCAGCAGCACTTTGAGAACTTGGACCTTCAGCTGAGGAAGCTCCACGGCTCCATCGAGTCGCTCGTCTGCCACAGGAAAGGTCTGAACACAGTCGCTAGCGCCGCGGAGCTAATTAGCACACGCGCTTTAATCCGTAAAGACATTTTGGAACGTTTCAGTCCATGTTGCATGTTATTAATGTGGAGCTCAATCTGACTGATGGACTTCTCTTCCTCGTTCGTCTTGGTACGTTTGAATTCCCGTGAGCGTGTTCCTGTCCATGTTCCTCAGAGCTGTCGTTGAACACGTCGCAGTTCGCTCGCTCGGCCGCCATGTTGGGCAACAGCGAGGACCACACGGCTCTGTCCCGCGCCCTGTCGCAGTTAGCTGAGGTCGAGGAGAAGATGGAGACGCTGCAGAGCGAGCAGGCCAACGGCGACTTCTGCCTCCTGTCCGAGCTCATCGGAGACTACGTACGACTTCTGAGCGCCGTCAAGGTGAGGAGAGCTAACGCCCGCGACTGCCGAGCACCGTCAAGGTGAGGAGAGCTAACGCGCACGACTTCTGGGCAACAACTTTCTCCAGCTGAACTCAGACAAGACTGAAATAATCGTCTTTGTCACAGAAACAAAGAGAAGTGTTAGCGGTCACCTCCAGAGTCTCGCTCTAAAACCTACAAACCAAATTAGAAATCTGGGGGTAATAATGGACTCAGACTTGAACTTCAACACGTCAAATCAATAACATCAGCAGCTTTTTACCATCTAAAAAACATTGCCAAAATCAAAAATATAGTGTCAAAACCAGATTTAGAGAGACTTATCCATGCGTTTGTCTCCAGTAGATTAGACTGTAAAGGCCGCTCACTGGTCTCTCCAAACGAGCTGTAAAACAGCTGCAGTACATCCAGAACGCTGCTGCTCGGGTCCTGACTAGAACCAGGAAGTATGATCACATTAGTCCTGTTCTCAGGTCTCTGCACTGCCCCCTGTGGCTCAGAGAAGAGACTTTAAAGCAGCTCTGCTTGTGTACAAGTCTCTCCATGGCCTAGCACCAAAGTACATCTTGGACATGTTAGTGCCATATGAACCATCTCGGACTCTGAGGACCTCAGGGACCGGCCTCCTGCTGGTGCCAGAGTCAGGACTAAACATGGACCGGCCTCCTGCTGGTGCCAGAGTCAGGACTAAACATGGACCGGCCTCCTGCTGGTGCCAGAGTCAGGACTAAACATGGAGCGGCCTCCTGCTGGTGCCAGAGTCAGGACTAAACATGGACCGGCCTCCTGCTGGTGCCAGAGTCAGGACTAAACATGGACCGGCCTCCTGCTGGTGCCAGAGTCAGGACTAAACATGGGGAATCTGCGTTTCAGTTTTATGCAGCTAAAATCTGGAACAGTCTTCCTGAAGATGTGAGACAGGCTTCAACTCTGACAATGTTCAAATCTAAGCTAAAAACAGTTTTGTTTAGCTGCGCATATGACTGAAAGGATTTTTTCTTTGCACTCTTCTCTTTTGTTTGTGATTTTATTAGTTTAGAAAATCAGTTGGATTGATAATTTTTAATTCAGTTAATTTTATTGTATTGTAACACGTATGACCGCTCGGCGTGAGGGAAGCTAACGCGCGCGACCGCTCGGCGTGAGGGAAGCTAACGCGCGCGACCGCTCGGCGTGAGGGAAGCTAACGCGCGCGACCGCTCGGCGTGAGGGAAGCTAACGCGCGCGACCGCTCGGCGTGAGGGAAGCTAACGCGCGCGACCGCTCGGCGTGAGGGAAGCTAACGCGCGCGACCGCTCGGCGTGAGGGAAGCTAACGCGCGCGACCGCTCGGCGTGAGGGAAGCTAACGCGCGCGACCGCTCGGCGTGAGGGAAGCTAACGCGCGCGACCGCTCGGCGTGAGGGAAGCTAACGCGCGCGCGACCGCTCGGCGTGAGGGAAGCTAACGCGCGCGCGACCGCTCGGCGTGAGGGAAGCTAACGCGCGCGCGACCGCTCGGCGTGAGGGAAGCTAACGCGCGCGCGACCGCTCGGCGTGAGGGAAGCTAACGCGCGCGCGACCGCTCGGCGTGAGGGAAGCTAACGCGCGCGGCGACCGCTCGGCGTGAGGGAAGCTAACGCGCGCGCGACCGCTCGGCGTGAGGGAAGCTAACGAGCGCGCGCGACCGCTCGGCGTGAGGGAAGCTAACGCGCGCGCGACCGCTCGGCGTGAGGGAAGCTAACGCGCGCGCGACCGCTCGGCGTGAGGGAAGCTAACGCGCGCGCGACCGCTCGGCGTGAGGGAAGCTAACGCGCGCGCGACCGCTCGGCGTGAGGGAAGCTAACGCGCGCGACCGCTCGGCGTGAGGGAAGCTAACGCGCGCGACCGCTCGGCGTGAGGGAAGCTAACGCGCGCGACCGCTCGGCGTGAGGGAAGCTAACGCGCGCGACCGCTCGGCGTGAGGGAAGCTAACGCGCGCGACCGCTCGGCGTGAGGGAAGCTAACGCGCGCGCGCGACCGCTCGGCGTGAGGGAAGCTAACGCGCGCGCGCGACCGCTCGGCGTGAGGGAAGCTAACGCGCGCGCGCGACCGCTCGGCGTGAGGGAAGCTAACGCGCGCGCGCGACCGCTCGGCGTGAGGGAAGCTAACGCGCGCGCGCGACCGCTCGGGGTGAGGGAAGCTAACGCGCGCGCGCGACCGCTCGGGGTGAGGGAAGCTAACGCGCGCGCGCGACCGCTCGGGGTGAGGGAAGCTAACGCGCGCGCGCGACCGCTCGGGGTGAGGGAAGCTAACGCGCGCGCGCGACCGCTCGGGGTGAGGGAAGCTAACGCGCGCGCGCGCGACCGCTCGGGGTGAGGGAAGCTAACGCGCGCGCGAACCGCTCGGCGTGAGGGAAGCTAACGCGCGCGCGACCGCTCGGCGTGAGGGAAGCTAACGCGCGCGCGACCGCTCGGCGTGAGGGAAGCTAACGCGCGCGCGACCGCTCGGCGTGAGGGAAGCTAACGCGCGCGCGACCGCTCGGCGTGAGGGAAGCTAACGCGCGCGCGACCGCTCGGCGTGAGGGAAGCTAACGCGCGCGCGACCGCTCGGCGTGAGGGAAGCTAACGCGCGCGCGACCGCTCGGCGTGAGGGAAGCTAACGGCTCTTCTGAACGGCCGTTTGTTGTGGTCAGGGCGTGTTCGAGCATCGGGTGAAGGCGTGGCAGAAGTGGCAGGACACTCAGATGCTGCTCCAGAAGAAACGAGAGGCCGAGGCCAAACTTCAGTTCACCAACAAACCGGACAAACTGCAGCAGGCCAAGGACGAGATGAAGGAGGTAAAGAGCCTGCAGCGCTTCACTACGCGCTCAGAACCTTCTCCTGACCCGTCCAGTCCTGCTTTAGTGTCGCTCTTTTGCGCTTTATTTAGACTCGCCAACATTCAGCAAAACATGAAGTATAATACAGTTCATATTTAATTTCCAGATTGATACACGCTCACTCAGCCGCTCAGCCGCTCACTCGCTCAGCCGCTCACTCGCTCAGCCGCTCACTCACTTGCTCAGCCGCTCACTCGCTCGGCCGCTCACTCGCTCGGCCGCTCACTCACTCACTTGCTCGCGCGGGCCGCTCACTCGCTCGGCCGCTCAGCCGCTCACTCACTCACTCACTCACTTGCTCGCTCACTCGCTCAGCCGCTCACTCACTCACTCGCTCAGCCGTTCACTTCGCTCAGCCGCTCACTCGCTCAGCCGCTCACTCACTTGCTCGCTCACTCGCTCAGCCGCTCACTCACTCAGCCGCTCACTCACTCAGCCGCTCACTCACTTGCTCGCTCGGCCGCTCACACCGCTCGGCTGCTCGGCCGCTCAGCCGCTCAGCCTGCAGCGCTCTTCTCTCTCCTGGTTTCAACAGGATTTTCACTTCTCCCTGTTTGTTCTCCCCGTGTTCCTCCGTGTTCTCCCCGTATTCTCCCCGTGTTCGTGTTCTCCTCGTGCACAGAGCCTTTAGTTGAAGCTGTCATGTCTGTGTTTTCCCTTACTTCGGTCTGTCAGGCTCCTCTCCTCTTTCTCCTCTCTCTCCTCTCTCCTCCTCTCCTCCCCCCCTCTCTCTCCTCCTCCTCTCCTCCCCCCTCTCTCTCCCTCCTCCTCCCTCCTCTCTCTCTCTCCTCCCTCCTCTCTCTCCTCCCCCCTCTCTCTCTCCCTCCTCTCCTCTCTCCTCTCTCCTTCCCTCCTCTCCTCTCCCCTCTCTCTCCCTCCTCCTCTCTCTCCTCCCTCCTCTCCTCTCTCTCCTCTCTCCTCCCCCCTCTCTCTCCTCTCTCCTCCCTCCTCTCCTCTCTCCTCTCTCTCCCTCCTCCTCTCTCTCCTCCCTCCTCTCTCTCCTCTCTCTTCCCTCCTCTCTCTCTCTCCCTCCTCCTCCCTCCTCTCTCCTCCTCTCTCCTCCCTCCTCGCTCTCCTCTCTCTTCCCTCCTCTCTCTCTCTCCCTCCTCCTCCCTCCTCTCTCCTCCTCCCTCCTCCCACCTCCCTCCTCTCCTCACTCCCTCCTCCTCCCCCCTCTCTCTCCCTCCTCACTCCTCCCCTCCTCACCTCTCTCCTCCTCCTCCCTCCTCTCTCTCTCCCTCCACCCTCCCTCCCTCCTCCCCCTCCTCACTCACCTCCTCTCTCCCTCCTCCTCCCTCCTCTCTCTCTCCCTCCTCCCTCCTCCTCTCTCTCCTCCTCCCTCCTCTCTCCTCCTCCTCCCTCTCTCTCTCCTCTCTCCTCCTCCTCCCCCCTCCTCCCTCCTCTCCCCCTCTCTCCCTCCTCCCTCCTCCTCTCACACCCTCCTCCCCCCTCTCTCCCTCCTCCTCCCTCCTCTCTCCCCCTCCCACCTCCTCTCTCTCTCCTCCCTCCTCTCTCCTCCTCCTCTCTCCTCTCTCCTCTCTCCTCCCTCCTCTCTCTCCTCTCTCTTCCCTCCTCTCTCTCTCTCCCTCCTCCTCCCTCCTCTCTCCTCCTCTCTCCTCCCTCCTCGCTCTCCTCTCTCTTCCCACCTCTCTCTCTCTCCCTCCTCCTCCCTCCTCTCTCCTCCTCCCTCCTCCCTCCTCCCTCCTCTCCTCTCTCCCTCCTCCTCCCCCCTCTCTCTCTCCCTCCTCTCTCCTCCCTCCTCTCTCCTCTCTCCTCCTCCTCCCTCCTCTCTCTCTCCCTCCTCCCTCCCTCCCTCCTCCCTCCTCCTCTCTCTCCTCCTCTCTCCCTCCTCCTCCCTCCTCTCTCTCTCCCTCCTCCCTCCTCCTCTCTCTCCTCCTCCCTCCTCTCTCCTCCTCCTCCCTCCTCTCTCCTCTCTCCTCCTCCTCCCCCCCTCTCTCCCTCCTCCTCCCTCCTCTCTCCCTCCTCCCTCCTCCTCTCTCCCCTCCTCCCCCTCTCTCCTCCCTCCTCCTCCTCCTCTCTCCCTCCTCCCTCCTCCTCTCTCTCCTCCTCCCTCCTCTCTCCTCCTCCTCTCTCCTCTCTCCTCCTCCTCCCTCCTCTCCTCTCTCTCCCTCCTCCTCCCTCCTCTCTCCTCCTCCTCCCTCCTCTCTCTCTCCCTCCTCCTCCTCCTCTCTCTCCTCCTCTCTCCTCTCTCCTCCTCCTCCCTCCTCTCTCTCTCCCTCCCTCCTCCTCTCTCTCCTCCTCTCTCCCTCCTCCTCCCTCCTCTCTCTCTCCCTCCTCCCTCCTCCTCTCTCTCCTCCTCCCTCCTCTCTCCTCCTCTCTCCTCCTCTCTCCTCCTCCCCCCTCTCTCCCTCCTCCTCCCTCCTCTCTCCCTCCTCCCTCCTCCTCTCCCCCCTCCTCCCCCCTCTCTCCCTCCTCCTCCCTCCTCTCTCCCTCCTCCCTCCTCCTCTCTCTCCTCCTCCCTCCTCTCTCCTCCTCCTCTCTCCTCTCTCCTCCTCCTCCCTCCTCTCCTCTCTCTCCCTCCTCCTCCCTCCTCTCTCCTCCTCCTCCCTCCTCTCTCTCTCCCTCCTCCCTCCTCTCTCTCTCCCTCCTCCCTCCTCCTCTCTCTCCCTCCTCCCTCCTCTCTCTCCTCCTCTCTCCTCCTCTCTCCTCCTCCTCCTCCTCCCTCCTCCCTCCTCCTCCCTCCTCTCTCTCTCTCTCCCCTCCCCCATCTCTCTCTCTCCCTCCTCCCTCCTCTCCTCTCTCTCCCTCCTCCTCCCTCCTCTCCTCTCTCTCCCTCCTCCTCCCTCCTCCTCTCTCTCCTCCTCCCTCCTCCTCTCTCTCCTCCTCCCTCCTCCTCTCTCTCCTCCCTCCTCCTCTCTCTCCTCCTCCCTCCTCTCCTCTCTCTCCCTCCTCCCTCCTCTCTCTCTCCCTCCTCCCTCCTCCTCTCTCTCCTCCTCTCTCCTCTCTCCTCCTCCTCCCTCCTCTCTCTCTCCCTCCCTCCTCCTCTCTCTCCTCCTCTCTCCCTCCTCCTCCCTCCTCTCTCTCTCCCTCCCTCCTCCTCTCTCTCCTCCTCTCTCCCTCCTCCTCCCTCCTCTCTCTCTCCCTCCCTCCTCCTCTCTCTCCTCCTCTCTCCCTCCTCCTCCCTCCTCTCTCTCTCTCCTCCTCTCTTCTCTGTGATGGAGGATGATATTTACCTCCATCTGTCAGAACGAGACTCTTTTTCGGACACGACGCCAAAACAAAACAAGCCTTTTATTTTGACACTTCAGGCTTTTTACGAAACGAGAAAAACTGTTTTACAGCGAAACAGAGGAGCTCAACCGAGACGCAATTAAAGAAGAACAAGTATAAACCAGGTCTAAACCAGGTCTAAACCAGTTCTAAACCAGGTCTAAACCAGGTCTAAACCAGGACTAAACCGGGTCTAAACCAGGACTAAACCAGGACTAAACCAGGTCTAAACCAGGACTAAACCAGGACTAAACCAGGACTAAACCGGGTCTAAACCAGGTCTAAAGCAGGACTAAACCAGGTCTAAAGCAGGACTAAACCAGGACTAAACCGGGTCTAAACCAGGTCTAAACCAGGATTAAACCGGGACTAAACCAGGACTAAACCAGGATTAAACCAGGACTAAACCAGGACTAAACCAGGACTAAACCGGGTCTAAACCAGGTCTAAACCAGGACTAAACCAGGTCTAAACCAGGATTAAACCAGGACTAAACCAGGACTAAACCAGGACTAAACCAGGTCTAAACCAGGACTAAACCAGGTCTAAACCAGGATTAAACCAGGACTAAACCAGGACTAAACCAGGTCTAAACCAGGATTAAACCAGGACTAAACCAGACTTCACAGATTTGTTGAATTCACATTTCTTTCTTGACTTTTGCTTCACTAATAAAAAACAAACACTAACTTCAGCTAAAGACGTCACAATGTCCAGTCCAACGTTCATGTTTTAAATCCTAAATATATGATATATATTATATATATGATATATAATAAGTCTCATTGGTCATAAACGTGTGACTGTGAAACACTAAATTACCAGATCAAACTTGATGTTTTTCTCTTGTGACATTGTGAGTCTTTTTTTGGCTGTTTTTAATTGTATTTGTTTTGCTGTTTCATGCGTCACCCACAGGAGCTAGAGGAGGTAGGACCCCCTCACCCCCTCTCACCCCCCCTCACCCCCTCTCACCCCCCCTCACCCCCTCTCACCCCCCCTCACCCCCTCTCACCCCCTCACCCTCTCACCCCCCCTCACCCTCTCACCCCCCCTCACCCCCTCTCACCCCCCCTCACCCCCTCACCCCCTCTCACCCCCCCTCACCCCCCCTCACCCCCTCACCCCCTCTCACCCCCCCTCACCCCTCACCCCCCCTCACCCCCTCTCACCCCCCCTCACCCCCCCTCACCCCCTCACCCCCTCTCACCCCCCCCTCACCCCCTCTCACCCCCCCTCACCCCCTCACCCCCTCACCCCCTCACCCTCTCACCCTCTCACCTTCTGCTCCATTCTAAAGTTTCACTGTCACATTTCAAGTAATATCTCGTAGAGGCTTTGCAGAGAAATCAAAGAAATGAAGCAAAACTGTTCCTGTCCACGCTCGCTTTAGCCACGCCCCTCACACACACTAGCTTTAGCCACGCCCCGCACACACACCAGCTTTAGCCACGCCCCGCACACACACCAGCTTTAGCCACGCCCCGCACACACACCAGCTTTAGCCACGCCCCGCACACACACCAGCTTTAGCCACACCCCTCACACACACCAGCTTTAGCCACGCCCCGCACACACACCAGCTTTAGCCACGCCCCGCACACACACCAGCTTTAGCCACACCCCTCACACACACCAGCTTTAGCCACGCCCCGCACACACACCAGCTTTAGCCACGCCCCTCACACACACTAGCTGTCGCTTTTATCACTTTCTGTTGCATTTTCGTTGCTTTTCACCGCTGCACAAACTTACTAAACGTGTTTGTGACTCATTCAGGAGGATTTAGATTTGATTTATGAAGAAGTATTTATTGTGTTAAAAGCTTGTATTTAGTTTTGTATTTTGGCTGAAATGTCCCGCACTGGAGCTTTATTTGCCTTTACACTAGTTCCTCCTGTTTTATGAAGTCAGTTCTTGTCCAGTTTTGGAGCGTCACTCGTGTTGGACGCTCGTTTGTGTTAATCGTGTAAAAAACTGTTGTTGTTGATGTTGTTGTTGTGGTGGTTGACGTTGTTGTTGTGTTTTCTGCAGCTGGAGCTGAAAGTGTCTCAGGGCGAGAGAGACTTTGAGCAGATCTCTAAAACCATCCGCAAAGAAGTGTCGCGCTTCGAGGTGAGACCCGACTGTGGCCCGACTGTGACCCGACTGTGGCCCGACTGTGACCCAACTGACCCGACCTTGGCCCGACTGTGACCCGACTGTGACCCGGCTGTGGCCCGACTGTGGCCCGACTGTGGCCCGACTGTGGCCCGACTGTGGCCCCCGACTGTGGCCCCCGACTGTGACCCGACTGTGGCCCGACTGTGGCCCGACTGTGACCCGACTGTGACCCGACTGTGGCCCGACTGTGGCCCGACTGTGGCCCGACTGTGACCCGACTGTGGCCCGACTGACCCGACTGACCCGACTGTGGCCCCCGACTGTGGCCCGACTGTGACCCGACTGTGGCCCGACTGTGGCCCGACTGTGGCCCGACTGTGGCCCGGCTGTGGCCCGACTGACCCGGCTGTGGCCCGACTGTGGCCCGACTGTGGCCCGACTGTGACCCGACTGTGACCCGACCTTGGCCCGACTGACCCGGCTGTGGCCCGACTGTGGCCCGACTGTGGCCCGACTGTGGCCCGACTGTGGCCCGAGTGTGACCCGACTGTGACCCGACTGTGGCCCGACTGTGGCCCCCGACTGTGGCCCCCGACTGTGGCCCGACTGTGGCCCGGCTGTGGCCCGACTGTGGCCCGACTGTGGCCCGACTGTGGCCCGACTGTGACTCGACTGTGGCCCGACTGTGACCCAACTGACCCGACCTTGGCCCGACTGTGACCCGACTGTGACCCGGCTGTGGCCCGACTGTGGCCCGACTGTGGCCCGACTGTGGCCCGACTGTGGCCCCCGACTGTGGCCCCCGACTGTGACCCGACTGTGGCCCGACTGTGGCCCGACTGTGACCCGACTGTGACCCGACTGTGGCCCGACTGTGGCCCGACTGTGACCCGACTGTGGCCCGACTGACCCGACTGACCCGACTGTGGCCCCCGACTGTGGCCCGACTGTGACCCGACTGTGGCCCGACTGTGGCCCGACTGTGGCCCGACTGTGGCCCGGCTGTGGCCCGACTGACCCGGCTGTGGCCCGACTGTGGCCCGACTGTGGCCCGACTGTGACCCGACTGTGACCCGACCTTGGCCCGACTGACCCGGCTGTGGCCCGACTGTGGCCCGACTGTGGCCCGACTGTGACCCGACTGACCCGGCTGTGACTCGACTGTGGCCCGACTGTGGCCCGAGTGTGACCCGACTGTGACCCGACTGTGGCCCGACTGTGGCCCCCGACTGTGGCCCCCGACTGGCCCCCGACTGTGGCCCGACTGTGGCCCGGCTGTGGCCCGACTGTGGCCCGACTGTGGCCCGACTGTGACTCGACTGTGGCCCGACTGTGACTCGACTGTGGCCCGACTGTGGCCCGACTGTGGCCCGACTGTGGCCCGACTGTGGCCCGGCTGTGGCCCGACTGTGGCCCGACTGTGATGTGTCACCATCATGCCTGTTTTAAGTGATTATTCTAAATGGGACTATGATTGGATTATGACTGAATTATGACTGGATCTTTGGCTCTCATAATCTGGTTTGTGTTTCTTGTGTTTGTAGAAAGAGCGAGTGAAGGACTTTAAAGAGACGATCATCAGGTACATGGAGAGTCTGCTGCACTCGCAACAACAGGTGAGACGCACAACTTCCTTCAGTAAAACCATATGTGGGCGTGTCCTTCAGTAAAACCATATGTGGGCGTGTACTTCCATTTGTGGGCGTGTCCTTCAGTAAAACCATATGTGGGCGTGTACTTCCATTTGTGGGCGTGTCCTTCAGTAAAACCATATGTGGGCGTGTACTTCCATTTGTGGGCGTGTCCTTCAGTAAAACCATATGTGGGCGTGTACTTCCATTTGTGGGCGTGTCCTTCAGTAAAACCATATGTGGGCGTGTACTTCCATTTGTGGGCGTGTCCTTCAGTAAAACCATATGTGGGCGTGTACTTCCATTTGTGGGCGTGTCCTTCAGTAAAACCATATGTGGGCGTGTACTTCCATTTGTGGGCGTGTCCTTCAGTAAAACCATATGTGGGCGTGTACTTCCATTTGTGGGCGTGTCCTTCAGTAAAACCATATGTGGGCGTGTACTTCCATTTGTGGGCGTGTCCTTCAGTAAAACCATATGTGGGCGTGTACTTCCATTTGTGGGCGTGTCCTTCAGTAAAACCATATGTGGGCGTGTACTTCTGTTGCAGATGATTAAATACTGGGAGGCCTTTTTACCTGAAGCCAAGGCCATCTCATAGACTACACTACCCATGATGCACCTGCTGCTGCTGTGAGTTTCACAGGAGAAGAAAACAGACCAGCGCCGCTTCCAAACTACAAACCCTATTACCCACAATCCCCGGCACAGCCGTGGAGCAGCCTCTGATTGTAAAGCTTTTCTCCGTTTAGATCCAGAATACAGTGGGTCTGGTCACGCCTCCCTCTGCCACGCCTCCCTCTGCCACGCCTCCCTCTGCCACGCCTCTCTCTGCCACGCCTCCCTCTGCCACGCCTCCCTCTGCCAAACTCTGACAGAACTGTGCAATCAAATGTCATCATTTCAAACTAAATTCTTCTCAGAACGGTCGAAATCTGTTTCTACGAGATATTTGTTTTCCTTTCTTTTTCCCTCAAAATTGACCATGTGACAGGCGGACCATGTGACGGACCATGTGACGGACCATGTGACGGACCATGTGACGGACCATGTGACGGATCAGAATCCCTCTTTCACTTTAGAGCAGGATAAATGACTCTTGACTCTTAGATGAGACGGTGGACCAGGCCTGATCCTGATTGGCCATTCCACCTGTCAGTCGAGCTCATCTGAACTCTGGGAGGTGAACACAGTGACCAGACTGAACACACACACACACACACACACACACAGAGACACACACACAGAGACACACACACACACACAGAGACATACACACAGAGACACACACACACACAGAGACACACATACACACACACACACAGAGACACACACACACACACAGAGACATACACACAGAGACACACACACAGAGACACACACACACACACAGAGACATACACACAGAGACACACATACACACACACACAGAGACACACACACACACATACAGAGACACACACACACACAGAGACACACACACACACAGAGACACACATACACACACACACAGAGACACACATACACACACACACAGAGACACACACACACACACACATACAGAGACACACACACACACACACAGAGACACACACACACAGAGACACACACACACACACACATACAGAGACACACACACACACACACACAGAGACACACACACATACAGAGACAGAGACACACACACACACACACACAGAGACACACACACACAGAGACACACACACATACAGAGACAGAGACACACACACACACACACACACACACACACACAGAGACACTTTGGAACCAAAAACTCTTTAAACAAAGAATTAAAACAACAAAAACACTTTTTTTTCTTAGATTTCGATTGTTTTGTCCTTGTCCCAAACCTTCAAATCCGATTACTCCAGATGTCGGTAATCCGATTACTCCAGATGTCTGTAATCCGATTACTCCAGATGTCGGTAATCCGATTACTCCAGATGTCTGTAATCTGATTACTCCAGATGTCGGTAATCCGATTACTCCAGATGTCGGTAATCTGATTACTCCAGATGTCTGTAATCCGATTACTCCAGATGTCGGTAATCCGATTACTCCAGATGTCTGTAATCCGATTACTCCAGATGTCGGTAATCCGAACACACAGAGACACACACACACACACACACACACAGAGACACACACACACAGAGACACACACACACACACACAGAGAGACACACACACACACACACACACACACACAGAGAGACACACACACACACACACATACAGAGACACACACACACACACACACAGAGACACACACACACACACACACAGAGACACACACACACAGAGACACACACACACACACACACACACACACAGAGACACTTTGGAACCAAAAACTCTTTAAACAAAGAATTAAAACAACAAAAACACTTTTTTTTCTTAGATTTCGATTGTTTTGTCCTTGTCCCAAACCTTCAAATCCGATTACTCCAGATGTCTGTAATCCGATTACTCCAGATGTCTGTAATCCGATTACTCCAGATGTCGGTAATCCGATCACTCCAGATGTCGGTAATCCGATCACTCCAGATGTCGGTAATCCGATCACTCCAGATGTCGGTAATCCGATCACTCCAGATGTCGGTAATCCGATCACTCCAGATGTCGGTAATCCGATTACTCCAGATGTCTGTAATCCGATTACTCCAGATGTCGGTAATCCGATCACTCCAGATGTCGTAATCTGATTACTCCAGATGTCGGTAATCCGATTACTCCAGATGTCTGTAATCCGATTACTCCAGATGTCTGTAATCCGATCACTCCAGATGTCTGTAATCCGATCACTCCAGATGTCGGTAATCTGATTACTCCAGATGTCGTAATCTGATTACTCCAGATGTCGGTAATCCGATCACTCCAGATGTCGGTAATCCGATTACTCCAGATGTCGGTAATCCGATCACTCCAGATGTCTGTAATCCGATTACTCCAGATGTCTGTAATCCGATTACTCCAGATGTCGGTAATCCGATTACTCCAGATGTCGGTAATCTGAGATGTCGTAATCTGATTACTCCAGATGTTGGTAATCCGATCACTCCAGATGTCTGTAATCCGATTACTCCAGATGTCTGTAATCCGATTACTCCAGATGTCTGTAATCCGATTACTCCAGATGTCGGTAATCCGATTACTCCAGATGTCTGTAATCCGATCAATCCAGATGTCTGTAATCCGATTACTCCAGATGTCGGTAATCTGATTACTCCAGATGTCTGTAATCTGATTACTCCAGATGTCGGTAATCCGATCACTCCAGATGTCGGTAATCCGATCACTCCAGATGTCGGTAATTCGATTACTCCAGATGTCGGTAATCCGATTACTCCAGATGTTTGGTCTCCATGGAAACGACTCGCGTTGGTGTTTTTCAAAGAGGACCCATTACCCATGATGCTTTGCGGTCCTTTTACTAATGGTTTTATTATTTATTGGTGATTTCATGTTGATCTGTTTGAACGTTTAAAACTTGATTTTTTATTTGACACAAATGGAACTGAGTCTGAACTGGATTTGTCTTTAATGATGTGAATTCTGAATTTCATTTCTTAAAATTGTTAAATGTCTTTTTCCTTCATGATTTTTGCACTTTGTCGTTTTAAATAAAGCTTTACTTTGAATTTTTAAACACATTCCTGAAAAGAAAAAGTTGAATAAAATAATCTATCAACTGAGTTTGGGATCTTTTTACCTAAAGGTTTAGTCCTGCTTTAGACCTTTTTTAGACCTGCTTTAGACCTGCTTTAGACCTGTTTTAGTCCTGCTTTAGTCCTGCTTTAGTCCCGCTTTAGACCTGTTTTAGTCCTGCTTTAGTCCTGCTTTAGACCTTTTTTAGACCTGCTTTAGACCTGTTTTAGTCCTGCTTTAGTCCTGCTTTAGTCCCGCTTTAGACCTGTTTTAGTCCTGCTTTAGTCCTGCTTTAGACCTTTTTTAGTCCTGCTTTAGACCCGCTTTAGTCCCGCTTTAGACCTGTTTTAGTCCCGCTTTAGTCCCGCTTTAGTCCAGCTTTAGACCGCTTTAGTCCCGCTTTAGTCCCGCTTTAGACCGGTTTTAGTCCTGCTTTAGTCCCGCTTTAGTCCCGCTTTAGTCCCGCTTTAGTCCCGCTTTAGACCTGTTTTAGTCCTGCTTTAGACCTGCTTTAGTCCTGCTTTAGACCTGTTTTAGTCCCGCTTTAGACCCGCTTTAGACCCGCCTTAGTCCCGCTTTAGACCTGTTTTAGTCCCGCTTTAGACCTGTTTTAGTCCTGCTTTAGACCTGTTTTAGTCCCGCTTTAGACCCGCTTTAGACCCGCTTTAGTCCCGCTTTAGACCTGCTTTAGTCCCGCTTTAGACCTGTTTTAGTCCTGCTTTAGACCTGCTTTAGACCCGCTTTAGTCCTGCTTTAGACCTGTTTTAGTCCTGCTTTAGTCCTGCTTTAGACCTTTTTTAGACCTGCTTTAGTCCTGCTTTAGACCTGCTTTAGTCCTGCTTTAGTCTGAAAATATGTGTCAGATTCATCTTCATCCAATTTTGAATCTTTCCCCGGGATTTACATTCACACTGAAGGAACAGACTTCCCCATGTGCGGTTCAGCAGCAGCAGCAGCCGTCGTCGTAGTCTTAGGGTGAGAGAGGGTGGAGGTTTCTTCACGTGCTCAGTGGATAAACACCTCTCTCTCCCTAAGACAAGGTCGTTCTGTCCCTGCCTCACTTCACATTTACAAAGTTCACCTTTTATAGGTGAAACAAACATAACATCATCAAGCGGTCATCAAATGTGATTCATATTCCCTGTGAAAAGATAAAGCCCAGTCCCACTGAAACTAGTCTGAAACTTGCTGTGCTAAATGTCAGATCCTTATGTAACAAATCTCTCTTAATTAATAATTAGGCCCGAGCGCCACAAGCTGGCGAGAGGCCTATTAATCTCGTAAGGCCGTGCGAAGCACGGCTGCGAAAGTGCGCACGTAGTGCGCACGAAATCGAGCGCGAAGCGCTCGCCCACTTCCAAACACTCACTAACGCACTCCTCCACTCATGCACGCCCCGTGCATACTAATTAGTTGTAGGAAAATGGAACATTACCGTTGTAAACGGGCGAAGCCCGTGCAAAAGTTCGCACTAAACGAGCACTTTACATTGGGATGACGACCGCTTCGCGGTCGTCATCCCCATATAAAGCACTCATTTGCGCTAAGTAGCTCACGAATACGTTCCCCATCTCTTGCATGTTCCGTGCATATAAGCATGTAATGCAAAAATTGAACATTATTACTGTATAGAGGGCCAAAAACACAAAGTGGGCGGAGCCCACTCAAAATTATCGAAAGTACCCGTCAGTGACCAGGGACCCACACCATGAGGTAGGAAAGCGCGAGCGCTTTCCGAAAATGTATAGTTTATGATATTTGAAAAATGGGAAACATTGTTTTCGCATCGGAATATTATTCTTTCTTTCTTTCTTCTTCTTCTCGGGACCAACCCCCCTATTTTTCACCCAGTGAACATTGACGAAAAGTCACAAAAATTTGCACACCTCTAAAAATCGTGCCTCTCTACATTCTGGCTATTTCCCTTTTCTAAAATAAAAAAAATTGGCGCGTCAGCGCCACCAAATGTACCAAAAATGCATTGAGAGATGGGAAATGACCCAAAAAAAATCTGATCGTAGAATCATGAAATTTGGCGCAGAGGTAGATGGTGACAAGAGAAGTAAAAAATATTATTACGGCAATGCCGTCCGCCCAACCAAATGTCGGCCATATTGCTTCAAAAATGGCTAAACATGACTTCGGAGTTTTTCCAAACGTCGTACTTTTACGAACTCCTCCCAGGGCGTTGGCCCTAAAAAGCTGAAATTTGGTGAAAATGCTACTGAGGACTGGGACATCAAAAGTTATCCAAATTACATTGATACCTCTCACGGTCTCTGAGCGGCGAAGCCGCAAACTGTAGCTAGAATTTCAGAAATCTCCCATATTTAAAATTTCTGCCGTTTGCACAGATAAAGTCCGAATTGCGTCAAATTAGAATCAGTTGTTAAACTCTTTGCCCTAAACCTACTTGAAGTGAAATAAATTCATTTGGCGCCACAGCGCCCCCTACAGATTTTATATGGAGGTTAAATGTTTAGTTTTGCGAAATTATATGAAATTTGACACACAACTCAATTTTAGCATCCCCATCAAAAAAGTCAATGACTCATGTCATAATTGTTATGGCGTTGCCGTAACGATGACCGAAACCTTTCATGTTTACACTTTAGACTTTCACAAACTCCTCCCAGGGCGTCAGCCCTATTAACCTGAAATTTGGTGAGACTCATCTTCAAGACCATCAAAAGTTATCCACATTTTCATTCAAAGAGTCACGGTGTCTGTGCAGCAAAGCCGCACATTTTGCCAAGAATTCAAAATAAAATAGCTTTTTGATGGTAAAACAAAGGGGAGAAGATGTGACAGCGTCACAGATTCAGCAGTAGGCGTAATAAAAGGACAATTGGGGCTCCTCTTGCGGCGTGGCGGCGGCGTGGCGGCGGCGTGGCGAGGGCCGATCATTGCCGCTTGCGGCTATATTTTTATTTCTTCTTATAATCTTGATTTTATGTTTTTAACTGAAACATGGCTTGACAAAAACACAGGAAATGTAGTTCTGATAGAATCTGCTCCACCCAACTTTAAGTTTGAATCTGAAACACGAGAAAACAAAAAAGGGGGTGGAGTCTGTGCTGTCTTTAGAGATGAAATAATGACCCGCAGGTTGTCTTTTGGGGTGTTTTCATCATTTGAGTATGTATCCTTTAAAATGGAGCTAAAACGGTCTCCATCCATTCTCTTCATTGTTTTATACAAGCCTCTCCAGCACTGCCAAAGTTTTATTGATGATTTTACTGAGATGTTTCAGTCATATGCACAGACTTTGATGGTTTGGTCATTACAGGTGATTTCAATGTGCATGTTGATAATATTTGTGACAGAAACGCTAAAGAGCTTGATGCTGTCCTTGAAACCTTCAGTCTTACTCAGCATGTGAGAGGCCCCACCCACAGCAAAGGACACACTCTAGATCTCATAATTACAAAGGGGGTAAATATTTCAAATGTTAATGTGATCGATGTTGCTCTGTCTGATCATTTCTGTGTCTTCTTTGACCTGTCTGTTTCTCCCCAACCTCCGGTTGGTCCTGCAGTTGTTCAGAGGAGACACATAAGTGATGGCACAGGTGCACTGTTTATGGAAATGATAAACTTTGAAAATGTCTCATGTTCTAATGTAAATGATTTGTTGAACTCTGTTACATCTAGTGTTTTGAATGTTCTGGACACCATCGCCCCTATAAAGGCTAAAATGGTTAAAAATAAGCAGAAGGCGCCGTGGAGAAATGATGATTCGGTCAGGGCACAGAAAAGGGAGTGCCGCAGGGCCGAACGGAAATGGCGCAAGTCAAAGCTCCAGGTTCAAAAAGAGATTTACAAAGAAAAGCTGAACATGTACAACCTAATCTTATGTAGAACTAGGGAAAGATATTTTTCTGAAATAATTGGAAGCTGCAGTAACAACTCGCGTGTCCTGTTTGCCACAGTAAACAGATTAACAAACCCTCCAGCTCAGCTGCCGTTAGAACTCATTTCCACATCCAAGTGTAATGAGTTTGCATTATTCTTTAATGACAAAGTTCAGGGCATTAAAAATGCTATAAATCCCACAATGCAAAAAATTACCCTAAAACCACCAAGACACTTAGAGCTAACTCACTTTGCACCAGTAACTGACAAAACTGTCCATGAGATCATCACCAGTCTGAGTTCATCTACATGCTGCCTTGATGTGTTACCCACCAGATTTCTAAAGTCTGTGCTGAACAGTTTGTTAGCACCACTCACTCACATAGTTAATATGTCGCTTCAATCTGGAACATTCCCAATGTCTTTGAAAACTGCGGTCATAAAGCCTCTCCTAAAGAAGAGCAGTCTTGATGCCGCAGTACTGAGTCATTACCGGCCCATCTCTAATCTGCCATTTTGGGGCAAAGTCCTTGAAAAGGTTGTTTACCAACAGCTCACAGATTTCCTCTTAATAAACAACTCATTTGATGTTTTTCAGTCAGGTTTTAGACCTCATCACAGCACTGAGACTGCTCTTGTCAAGGTGACAAATGACATCCGCCTGAACACTGACACGGGCAAAGCCTCAGTCTTAATTCTGTTAGATCTGAGTGCTGCTTTTGACACTGTCGATCATGGGATCCTCTTACAGAGACTAGAGGACTGGGTGGGCATCACTGGCACTGCCCTAAACTGGTTAAGGTCCTATCTGGAAGACAGGAAGTACTTTGTTGAAATTGGTAGCTGTGTCTCAGACCACATGACCCTGACCTGTGGAGTGCCCCAAGGGTCAGTCCTGGGTCCCCTTCTGTTCAACCTCTACATGCTGCCGTTGGGTCAGTTGATAAGCAGTGAAAATGTGTCCTATCACAATTATGCAGACGACACTCAGATCTATGTTTCACTATCGGCAGGTGACTATGGACCAGTAGATTCACTCTGTCACTGCATCCAACAGATCAGTGTGTGGATGCAAAACAACTTTCTCCAGCTGAACTCAGACAAGACTGAAATAATCGTCTTTGTTCCACAGAAACAAAGAGAAAGTGTTAGCGGTCACCTCCAGAGTCTCGCTCTAAAACCTACAAACCAAATTAGAAATCTGGGGGTAATAATGGACTCAGACTTGAACTTTAACAGCCACGTCAAATCAATAACATCAGCAGCTTTTTACCATCTAAAAAACATTGCCAAAATCAAAAATATAGTGTCTAAACCAGATTTAGAGAGACTTATCCATGCGTTTGTCTCCAGTAGATTATACTACTGTAACGGCCTGCTCACTGGTCTCTCCAAACGAGTTGTAAAACAGCTGCAGTACATCCAGAACGCTGCTGCTCGGGTCCTGACCAGAACCAGGAAGTACTATCACATTAGTCCTGTTCTCAGGTCTCTGCACTGCCCCCTGTGGCTCAGAGAAGAGACTTTAAAGCAGCTCTGCTTGTGTACAAGTCTCTCCATGGCCTAGCACCAAAGTACATCTTGGATATGTTAGTGCCATATGAACCATCTCGGACTCTGAGGACCTCAGGGACCGGCCTCCTGCTGGTGCCCAGAGTCAGGACTAAACATGGACCGGCCTCCTGCTGGTGCCAGAGTCAGGACTAAACATGGACCGGCCTCCTGCTGGTGCCAGAGTCAGGACTAAACATGGACCGGCCTCCTGCTGGTGCCAGAGTCAGGACTAAACATGGAGCGGCCTCCTGCTGGTGCCAGAGTCAGGACTAAACATGGAGAATCTGTGTTTCAGTTTTATGCAGCTAAAATCTGGAACATTCTTCCTGAAGATGTGAGACAGGTTCTACTCTGACAAAGTTCAAATCTAAGCTAAAAACAGTTTTGTTTAGCTGCGCATATGACTGAAAGGATTTTTTCTTTGCACTCTTCTCTTTTGTTTGTGATTTTATTAGTTTAGAAAATCAGTTGGATTGATAATTTTTAATTTAGTTAATTTTATTGTATTTCTGTTTCTGTAATTTCTTTGTGATTTGAATGCATTTTTCCTGCTGTGAAGCACTTTGAATTGCCTTGTGTATGAAATGTGCTCTACAAATAAACTTGCCTTGTCATCACAACCCAAACCAGCTCAAAAAGAGACAGACCAGAGCATCACGTCTGTGACGGTTCATCTCTTAAGAGGTTTAATCAAAGACCATTTCCACCGAATCCGGTCCTGACGCATTAATTGATGATTAAGAGGCGCCGGACAGAAGATATTCAGTATAATCAGGACCTCATGTTCTTATCCCGTCTGCACAGGACAACAACACATATTAATTCTGTGACATGTCATGGCCTAAAACAACATCAGAATGACATGACATGACCCATTTTCTGCCATTACAATCTCCTACCACACTGGCGGAGCAGTTGATTGTCAGTAGGTCGTTCAGAGTCCTGGTTGGCTCGCCATAAAGAGTTCATGGGGTTTCAACCCATTCAAGGAAACTTGACCATCACAAAGTGACTCTTTGAGCCTGTCACTCACATCAAACAACTCTGTTCCTTTCCTGATGCTCTTGAGCCTCGAGACTGAATGAACCGCCATGTTTAAATCTGACCGTTCACGTGACTGACGAGCATCACGATCAAACTCCCGCGAGAAGGCACCGAAATACTGCGAGAACTTGGAGCGATCCATACACAGCAGTGCAGAGTTAAGGTAACAACCAATCAGAATAGAATAGCTTTTTGCAGGGGTCACATGGCCCCCCTCTAAATTCACGCAGCATGGAACTTTTAGAGGACATGAACCTGAGGAACTAAAGTAGAAGGTGCTGCAGAGGTCACGTTTAAACTTCTGTGTCTGTGTCTTCTGTGTCTGCCTTGGAACAGAGTTTGCACTACAGAGACGAGAATTTGTCTACGATCACGAGCACTTGAGTCAATGTCACGTGGGTCAATAGTTCTGGATCTTAGAGGTGGCTCTTCATTCAAGCTCTTATAATAATGCTTCTTCCACAGGTTACTAGTCGGGTAAGTTCTCGTCAAGGTACTCAAAGCGCTTTACATCAAGGAACCAGTCACACATTCACTCACACCCCAGATATACGCAGACACTGGGGGGCGAGTTGGGTTAAGTGTCTTGCCCAAGGACACAACGGCAGTATTCACATGAGGCACCGCCAACCTGCGGGCCACTGCTCCCCGCTCTGACCAAGCGGGGAGTCGAACTACCAACCTTTGGATCAGAAGACGAGCACTCTACCACTGAGCTACTGCCGCGCTAAGTTCTGGTCTGGTGAGTTCTGGTAGGGTAAGTTCTGGTCGGATGAGTTCTGGTTGGGTAAGTTCGGGTCGGGTAAGTTCTGGTCGGGTAAGTTCTGGTCGGGTGAGTTCTGGTCGGGTGAGTTCTCCAGTGGCTTTCTGCTTGTGGGACAGGTCTTTGTAACCCCAGACTTTGCAGGTCTCAGGTAAAGACTCTTCAGCCAAGGCAAAGCTTCAGCCACAACATCAGTGACAACAACTTTTGGATTGGGTTGATCAAGACGTGGCTTGGTTGGTTCAACACCGTGAGATTCGTTAGAAGCTTCAGCAGAGAGGAACCCACAGGGCAACCGTAGGTCTCTGTGGAGAGTACGGAGTCTTGATGCTTTGGTGTCACCGTAGAGACAGGAAGCTCGTTGGCATTCTTCACAACAACATAAACTGTATCCTTTCATTTATCTGGGACCTTGTGTTGCCTCTTATGCCAACATTCCGTACCAAAACATGGTCACCTGGTTCTAAAGCTGCGGATGCCGTGACTCTTTGGTCAAACCGAACGTTGTTTCGCTCAGCATTCTTCGCAGCGCTGCGGGATGCCACCTGGTAACTTTCTTTGAGCCAAGATTTGCCACATATTCCGAGTAAGTTTTATGCTGTGGTTCCCGAACAGGTAAACCAGATGCACGGTCAACGCGCCATCGAGGTAAGCATGACCCAAGGGCTTAACAAGAGAGCTCCATTGAACCTTTCCACTGGATTCCCACGTTGGTGGCAGGGCGTGGTTCAGCTTTTTTGACACCAGTTACATAGTTCTTTTATGAGTTTGGACTCGATGTCAGGCCCTTGATCAGTCAGTATTCTTTCTGGAAAACCATAATGAAAGATGACATTTTCCCATAAGCATTTTGCTACTGTTCAAGCTTTCTGATTGGTAGTTAGAAACGCCATGGAGAACTTTGTAAAATGAGCTGTAAATACCAGAATATCCTTGATGTTCCTAGACTCAAGAAGTTCATACAAAGGAGTTCTAAAGGGCGATTGGTGCTGACGTTCTGATGTTAACCATCGGGGCTTTTTCACGTGGTCTTTTCCTTCTGACACGAGGACAGGTTTGAATTTCTGTTTCAACGTCATTAGCCATTCTCCAAGATCCAAAGTTCTCTCCAAGATGTCCCATGTCCTTATGAAGTCTGTGTAGCACTTGACCTCGCAGAGTACTAGCTCCAGTAGGAACACTTATCTTCAGCTTGTCTCCGTCTATAGAGGATACCGCCGATGATCCAACTTATTGTACTCTCTTAACAAAAGAGGAAGTTGAGGAAGCTCTTTGCGAAGAGTTGGAGGTGGCTTTTCTCCCAACTCAAGTTCATGAGTGACATCACAGATACCGGGCTCGGCGCTTTGCTTCATCCTCAACTCTGATGGTGACAAAGATGAAACGACCGACAGACCCGGAACTTGAGCCAAGTGAAGCTGAGCCAAAACAGACCCGACTAGATCCTGACCGGACCTGTCGTGCTGAGATGGACTCTGCAGCTGAAGCTCCCGGACGCCGCTCCCGGACGCCGCTCCCAGACGCCCCGGACGCCCCGGACGCCGCTCCCGGACGTCTGAGTCTTTGTCATGCCCACTTCAAGAGCGTAAATTTCAGAGAGTGCGGAAATATTACATTATAGTACCGAAACTATGTAGTGCGGAGCGGCTTCTGAATTAAAAGCAAAAACTAAATGTTGATAATATTTGTCATCAACTATTAAAGTTCGATTAATTGACTCATACCGTCTCAGAAGCTCTAGTCCCTCATCGGCCTGAGCACTGTCATGTCACCGTCATGTCACTGTCATGTCACGTCTGGTCTGATGTAGTTTGTCTTTTACTCACAGCTTTTCTGTTTCTGCTCCTCTTTGTTTCCCTCCTCCCTTCTTGTTCTCCTCTCTGGTTACCGCCCCCTTGTCTCTCTGGTTACCGCCCCCTTGTCTCTCTGGTTACCGCCCCCTTGTCTCTCTGGTTACCGCCCCCTTGTCTCTCTGGTTACCGCCCCCTTGTCTCTCTGGTTACCGCCCCCTTGTCTCTCTGGTTACCGCCCCCTTGTCTCTCTGGTTACCGCCCCCTTGTCTCTCTGGTTACCGCCCCCTTGTCTCTCTGGTTACCGCCTCCTTGTCTCTCTGGTTACCGCCCCCTTGTCTCTCTGGTTACCGCCCCCTTGTCTCTCTGGTTACCGCCTCCTTGCCTCTCAGCTCATCACAGGCCCCTCACACCTGTGCGTGGGTTCACAGCTGTATCTGCTTGTTAGTCACTGGGCGTGGTATATTAGATGTGTTTCTCTGCCTCGGGGCGAGATGGTCTGCGTTGCCTGGTCGACCTCAGCATTCGAGCCCTTATCGAGCGTCTGGTATTGTGATTCGTGTTTTGACCATGACTTCTGTTTTCTGCTTAACCCAGTTTAACTCCGGACGTTACTGACCAGTTTTTGCCCTGACCTCCTCGCGCTGCCTAAACCTCGTGACATCTGTTTGTTATTGACGATCTCGGACCTTCCTGATGATCCTTCGGCCTGTTCTCTGACAAGTTTAACGCCTGTGAATCGAACCTAGAACAGATACTGACCACGCCTCTCGTCTGCTCCTTGACACCGGCGTTTGCTGGCGCTGCCCACCGCTGGAAGGATCCTCTGTTGTCGTCACACTTAACCAAAAGACTTTGCACATTCTCTGTTCTGTTTTCATTCAAACCTGTTACAAATCACTTCCTGTTTCCAGCTTCCGTAATTGGTTCCGTTCTGCCGTTTGTGAAGTGCTAGTGACACGATCGACCAAAACTGAAGATAACTCAATCTGGAGATTCTAGAACACTTCCATGATTAGAAATTGAGCGATTGTTTATTACTGTACGACAACCCGCTGGCTAGCTCGCCACAAATTATGTAGCATTTACCTATTAATGTACAACTATGGTACTTTAAAACCAGAATAAAATGATAAACGGCTAGAACCAGAAGTATCTAGGTTACGAGGAGGTTCAGGACCAGCAAAGTAAACAATGAAACGATTAGATATGGAGCGGTCCACAAACAGCAGCAGAGTTAAGCTCACAATAAATCAGAATAGAAGTTATTTGCAGGAGTTACATTTGCCTGAAAAAAAGTGTTCCTAGATTCTGTTTGTTACAGGGTGAGACCTTTCTCCAGAGGCAAGTACGAGTCAGGTTTGGGGAGATGCAGCGCTCACAGTGAAGACGCTTTTATTTTAGTTCATTTGTATAAAAATGTCACGTACTGTGCCTTTAAAGTACATGTTTGAATAGATTAGGCTCATTTATGTGATACGTTTACCTGAGTTCTGTTGCTTTTTGCTTTTTTGCTTATCAAATTAAAGATAGACAAACATTCAAAGTGAAATGCTCCCACTTTTTAAAGGTGAAATTCAGTTTAGATAAAGTCTGGACGAGTCAAATGCAGAGCAAAGTGCTGTTCTTCCATGTTTCAGAGCCCGGAGGCTCTGGAGGCTCTGTGGGGGTGAGGAGGGGGAGACGGGGGAGCGAGCGGGGGAGGAGGAGGTTAATTTGAGCCGTATCTGAGATCTGTGGTCCGGCCCGAGTCGGTGTGGTCCGATAACGCTCACATATTCATCATATCAGAGTTACAGTGGCACCCGAGCCACGCAGATAAGGCCCTAATACAAGAGAGAGCGTGTTCAGCCATTACTCCTGCCTGTCAGGGGGAGGGGGGAGGGGGGAGGGAGGAGTGGGGGGAGGGGGGGAGAGGGGGGAGAGAGAGAGGGAGAGAGGGGAGGAGAGGGAGAGAGGGGAGGAGAGAGGGGAGGAGAGAGGAGGAGGGAGGAGAGAGGGGGAGGGGGGGAGGAGAGGGGGGAGGTGGAGGAGAGGGGGAGAGAGGGGGGAGGAGAGAGCGAGGGGGGAGAGAGGGGAGGAGAGAGGAGGAGGAAGGATAGAGGGGGAGAGAGGGGATGAGGCGAGGAGAGAGGGAGGAGGACGGAGGGAGGGCAGAGCAAGAGAGAAAGAAAGGGGGAGCTAAAGAGAGAGAATAAACAAGAGGAAGATGAGCGAGTGAGGAGAAGAGAGATAAAGAATGAGAAAGGGGGAGGAGAGAGAGAACGGAGAGGAGGAAGTGAGGAAGAGGGAGCGAGAGGAAGGACAGAAGTGGACGGAGTGGGAGAGAGAGAGCGAGGAGAAACGGGGCGAGGCGGGCGATAACCGGAGCGAGGGAGGATGAATGCGAGTGGGAGGAGCCGAGGAGGGCGAGCGTAATGTGGTCGTTTGTCAGGCGGCGGGCGACAGCGAGCTAACGGCTAATCCCAGCGCCGCGACTTCATTTTGTGCCCGAGAAACCGAACGCTTCATCTGAAGTTTGAACCGGAGTAAACACGATGCACTCTCTCTCCCCCGCGCCACCTCAGAGTGTTCACGTCCAATCACAGCCGCTCGTTTGTGTCACGTGACCCTCAGGGGCCTCGGAACATTCTGGACTCAATACGTCGTTGTCCTCAGAGTTGTTCTTTACGCTATTTTCATTTCCGCCGTGTTTGTTTACACACACGGAGCGTCTGATTGGTTATTCCACCTGTCACTCAAGCTCTTTAGACTTCGGGCAGGACGTGATTCCAGACCGAACCCTCAGAGGGCGTGGTCGATTCAGACGGTGCACTTCATGAACACGCCAATGATGGAATCCACAGATGGATACATGGACCCGCCCTTTGACCCGCCCTCTGACGCGCCCTCTGACCCGCCCACTGACCCGCCCTCAGACCCACCCTCAGACCCGCCCACTGACCCGCCCTCTGACCCACCGTCTGACCCGCCCTCTGACCCGCCCTCTGACCCGCCGTCTGACCCACCGTCTGACCCGCCCTCTGACCCGCCCTCTGACCACCCACTGACCCGCCCTCTGACCCACCCACTGACCCGCCCTCTGACCCACCGTCTGACGCGCCTCTGACCCGCCCTCTGACCCACCGTCTGACGCGCCTCTGACCCGCCCTCTGACCCGCCGCTGACCCACCCACTGACCCGCCCTCTGACCCACCGTCTGACGCGCCTCTGACCCGCCCTCTGACCCGCCGCTGACCCGCCCTCTGACCCGCCGCCCACTGACCCGCCCACTGACCCGCCCTCTGACCCGTCCACTGACCCGCCCTCTGACCCACAGTCTGACCCGCCCTCTGACCCACCGTCTGACCCGCCCTCTGACCCACCGTCTGACCCGCCCTCTGACGCGCCCTCTGACCCGCCCTCTGACCCGCCCACTGACCCGACATTTGTAGATTTGGAGGAAAGATATAAAAACACAGTTCATGACCTTTGTTTAAGGACAAAATGTCCTTAAACTTTAAGACTTCTCTGGAGGGACATGAGTCTCCGCCTCCTTTAGGACGCTTCCAAAGCCGTGTTGAGAGGACACATTATAGACATCGCCTCAGAGAAAGAAACAAAGGGAGAAAAAGCAAAAAGATCTGCAAGAAAAAATTTAATTGTTGGAAGAAAAACATGACAAAAGGATTTTCTAAAACTGAAATAAAAAAGGAGAAATAATGAAGTGACTTCACAGGAAAATGTTCTTTAACAAACAAAGATCAAACTTTTATTGACTCTTTTTTCTCTTGATGTTTGATGTTTGACTTCTTCTTCTGTTCTTTCTTCTAAGTTTATACTTTTTAAAAATGAAAAAAAGTATCAAAGAAAAAAAGAAAATGACCGACTTTGGACAAAATGGACGTTTCTTTTAGAGTTCTTTGGGCCATTTATTTTGTCTTTTATCTGCTGGATGTCTCTCTCTCTCTCTCTCTCTCTCTCTCTGTTTTTCTGATGTTCTTTGATAAAAAAAAAAGAAAAATAAAGTTATAAATCAGAACTTTCAATAACATCTAAATGACATAAATGATTCTGGACGAACAGCAGAATCACATGTGTCTCTTAATGTCGCCGTGGCAACGCCTCGTGCTGCAGGAGAAACAGCGCCACCAGGAGGCAGAGGCACTCATGACATCATCATCACACTCCATCTCAGGACGTAATAAACGAAAACTTCTTGAACCGTCACCCGGCCTAAACCCGGCCTAAACCCGGCCTGAACCCGGCCTGAACCCGGTCTAAACCCGACCTAGACCCGGCCTGAACCCGGCCTAAACCCGGCCTAAACCCGGCCTGAACCCGGCCTGAACCCGGTCTAAACCCGACCTAGACCCGGCCTGAACCCGGCCTAAACCCGGCCTGGACCCGGCCTAAACCCGGCCTAAATCCGGCCTGAACCCGGCCTGAACCCGGTCTAAACCCGACCTAGACCCGGCCTGAACCCGGCCTAAACCCGGCCTGAACCCGGCCTAAACCCGGCCTGAACCCGGCCTGAACCCGGTCTAAACCCGACCTAGACCCGGCCTGAACCCGGCCTAAACCCGGCCTGAACCCGGTCTAAACCCGACCTAGACCCGGCCTGAACCCGGCCTGAACCCGGCCTAAACCCGGCCTGAACCCGGCCTGAACCCGGTCTGAACCCGGCCTGAACCCGGCCTAAACCCGGCCTGAACCCGGCCTAAACCCGGCCTAAACCCGTCTTAAACCTGACCTAAACCCAGTCTAAACTCGGTCTAAACTCGGTCTGAACCTGGTCTGAACCCAGTCCGAACCCGGTCCAAACCCAGTCTAAACCCGGCCTAAACTCGGTCTCAACCTGGTCTAAATTTGGCTTAATCCCGACCTCAACTCAGTCTAAACCTGGTCTGAACCCGGTCTAAAGCTGGTCTAAAATCGGTCTAAACTTGGTCCAAACCTGGTCTAAACCCGGCCTTAACCCGGTCTAAACCCGGTCCAAACCTGGTCCAAACCCGGTCCAAACCCCGTCTAAACCCGGTCTAAACCCAGCCTAAACCCGGTCCAAACATGGTCCGAACCCGGTCTAAACCCGGCCTTAACCCCGCCTAAACCAGGTCTAAACCTGGTCTAAACTTGGTCTAAACTCAGTCTAAACCCCTGAGGGCGAGGTGAGTGACAGGGTAAAGGACACAAAAGGCCGGACTAAGCCTTTTGCTCCTGGTCTCGTGGGAGGTCCAAAGGTCGAGAGGATCTGAATAATCTTTATCTGTGACAGCGACAAGATCAATGTTGTTCTAAAACAGCTCCTTAAAAAACATCGCCTGTCCAAAGTGTCTCCTGTCACAGGGAGGACAGGAGGAGGAGGAGGAGGAGGAGGAGGAGAGAGGGAGGAGGAGAGAGGGAGGAGAGGAGGAGGAGGAGGAGGAGGAGAGGGAGGAGGAGAGAGGGAGGAGAGGAGGAGGAGAGAGGGAGGAGGAGAGGAGGAGGAGGAGGAGGAGAGGAGGAGGAGAGGAGGAGAGGAGGAGAGGAGGAGGAGAGGAGGAGAGGAGGAGGAGAGGAGGAGGAGGAGGAGGGGAGAGAGGGAGGAGAGAGAGGGAGGAGAGAGGAGGAGAGAGGGAGGAGGAGAGGAGGAGGAGGAGGAGGAGGAGAGGAGGAGGAGAGGAGGAGAGGAGGAGAGGAGGAGGAGGAGAGGAGGAGAGGAGGAGAGAGGGAGGAGGAGAGAGGGAGGAGAGGAGGAGGAGAGAGGGAGGAGGAGAGGAGGAGGAGGAGGAGGAGAGGAGGAGAGGAGGAGGAGAGGAGGAGAGGAGGAGGAGAGGAGGAGGAGGAGAGAGGGAGGAGGAGAGAGGGAGGAGGAGAGGAGGAGGAGAGAGGGAGGAGGAGAGGAGGAGGAGGAGGAGGAGAGGAGGAGGAGAGGAGGAGAGGAGGAGAGGAGGAGGAGAGGAGGAGAGGAGGAGGAGAGGAGGAGGAGGAGAGAGGGAGGAGGAGAGAGGGAGGAGGAGAGAGGGAGGAGAGGAGGAGGAGAGAGGGAGGAGGAGAGGAGGAGGAGGAGGAGGAGAGGAGGAGGAGAGGAGGAGGAGAGGAGGAGAGGAGGAGGAGAGGAGGAGAGGAGGAGGAGGAGAGAGGGAGGAGGAGAGAGGGGAGGAGGAGAGAGGGAGGAAAGGAGGAGGAGAGAGGGAGGAGGAGAGAGGGAGGAGGAGAGGAGGAGGAGGAGGAGGAGGAGAGGAGGAGGAGAGGAGGAGGAGGAGAGAGGGAGAAGGAGAGAGGGAGGAGAGGAGGAGGAGAGAGGGAGGAGGAGAGAGGGAGGCGGATAGGAGGAGGAGGAGGAGGAGAGAGGGAGGAGGAGAGAGGGAGGAGGAGGAGGAGGAGGAGAGGAGGAGGAGAGGAGAGGGAGGAGGAGGAGAGGAGAAGGAGGAGAGAGGGAGGAGGAGAGAGGGAGGAGAGGAGGAGGAGAGAGGGAGGAGGAGAGAGGGAGGAGAGGAGGAGGAGAGAGGGAGGAGGAGAGGAGGAGGAGGAGAGGAGGAGGAGAGGAGGAGGAGGAGAGATGGAGGAGGAGAGAGGGAGGAGTATAGGAGGAGGAGGAGGAGAGAGGGAGGAGAGAGGGAGGAGGAGGAGGAGAGGAGGAGGAGAGGAGAGGGAGGAGGAGGAGAGAGGGAGGAGAGGAGGAGGAGAGGAGGAGGAGAGGAGGAGGAGGAGAGGAGGAGGAGAGAGGGAGGAGAGGAGGAGGAGAGAGGGAGGAGGAGAGGAGGAGGAGGAGGAGGAGGAGGGGAGAGGAGGAGGAGAGGAGGAGAGGAGGAGAGGAGGAGGAGAGGAGGAGAGGAGGAGGAGGAGAGAGGGAGGAGGAGAGAGGGAGGAGGAGAGAGGGAGGAAGGAGGAGGAGAGAGGGAGGAAAGGAGGAGGAGAGAGGGAGGAGGAGAGAGGGAGGAGGAGAGGAGGAGGAGGAGGAGGAGAGGAGGAGGAGGGAGAGGAGGAGAGGAGGAGGAGAGGAGGAGAGGAGAGGAGGAGAGGAGGAGGAGGAGAGAGGGAGGAGGAGAGAGGGAGGAGGAGAGAGGGAGGAGAGGAGGAGGAGAGGAGGAGGGAGAGGGGGAGGAGGAGGAGAGGAGGAGGAGAGAGGGAGGAGGAGAGAGGGAGGAGGAGAGGAGGAGGAGAGAGGGAGGAGGAGAGGAGGAGGAGGAGGAGGAGAGGAGGAGGAGAGGAGGAGAGGAGGAGAGGAGGAGGAGAGGAGGAGAGGAGGAGGAGAGGAGGAGGAGGAGAGAGGAGGAGGAGAGAGGGATGGAGGAGAGAGGGAGGAGAGGAGGAGGAGAGAGGGAGGAGGAGAGGAGGAGGAGGAGGAGAGGAGGAGGAGAGGAGGAGGAGAGGAGGAGAGGAGGAGGAGAGGAGGAGAGGAGGAGGAGGAGAGAGGGAGGAGGAGAGAGGGAGGAGAGAGAGGGAGGAGGACGAGAGGGAGGAAAGGAGGAGGAGAGAGGGAGGAGGAGAGAGGGAGGAGGAGAGGAGGAGGAGGAGGAGGAGGAGAGGAGGAGGAGAGGAGGAGGAGGAGAGAGGGAGAAGGAGAGAGGGAGGAGAGGAGGAGGAGAGAGGGAGGAGGAGGAGGAGGAGGAGAAGAGGAGGAGAGGAGATGGAGGAGGAGGAGAGGAGAAGGAGGAGAGAGGGAGGAGGAGAGAGGGAGAGAGGAGGAGGAGAGAGGGAGGAGGAGAGAGAGAGGGAGGAGAGGAGGAGGAGAGGAGGAGGAGAGAGGGAGGAGGAGAGGAGGAGGAGGAGAGGAGGAGGAGAGGAGGAGGAGAGATGGAGGAGGAGAGAGGAGGAGTATAGGAGGAGGAGGAGGAGAGAGGGAGGAGAGAGGGAGGAGGAGGAGGAGAGGAGGAGGAGAGGAGAGGGAGGAGGAGGAGAGCGGGAGGAGAGGAGGAGGAGAGGAGAGGAGGATGAGAGGGAGGAGGAGAGAGGGAGGAGAGGAGGAGGAGAGAGGGAGGAGGAGAGGAGGAGGAGGAGGAGGAGGAGAGGAGGAGGAGAGGAGGAGAGGAGGAGAGGAGGAGGAGAGGAGGAGAGGAGGAGGAGAGAGGGAGAGGAGAGAGGGAGGAAAGGCGGAGGAGAGAGGGAGGAAAGGAGGAGGAAGAGAGGGAGGAGGAGAGAGGGAGGAGGAGAGGAGGAGGAGGAGGAGGAGGAGAGGAGGAGGAGAGGAGGAGGAGGAGAGAGGAGGAGGAGAGAGGGAGGAGGAGGAGGAGAGAGGGAGGAGGAGAGAGGGAGGCGGATAGGAGGAGGAGGAGGAGGAGAGAGGGAGGAGGAGAGAGGAGGAGGAGGAGGAGGAGGAGAGGAGGAGGAGAGGAGAGGGAGGAGGAGGAGAGGAGGAGGAGGAGAGAGGGAGGAGGAGAGAGGGAGGAGAGGAGGAGGAGAGAGGGAGGAGGAGAGAGGGAGGAGGAGAGAGGGAGGAGAGGAGGAGGAGAGAGGGAGGAGGAGAGAGGGAGGAGGAGAGGAGGAGGAGGAGAGGAGGAGGAGAGGAGGAGGAGGAGGAGGAGGAGGAGGAGGAGGAGAGGAGGAGAGGAGGAGGAGAGGAGGAGAGGAGGAGGAGGAGAGAGGGAGGAGGAGGAGGGAGGAGGAGAGAGGGAGGAAAGGAGGAGGATGAGAGGGAGGAAAGGAGGAGGAGAGGAGGAGGAGGAGAGAGGGAGGAGGAGAGAGAGGGAGGAGAGGAGGGCGAGAGGGAGGAGAGAGAGGGAGGAGGAGAGAGGAGGAGAGGAGGAGGAGAGAGGGAGAGGAGAGAGGGAGGAGGAGAGGGAGGAGGAGGAGAGAGGGAGGAGAGGAGGAGGAGAGAGGGAGGAGGAGGAGAGGAGGAGGAGAGGGAGGAGGATGAGAGGGAGGAGGAGAGGAGGAGGAGGAGAGAGGGAGTAGGAGAGGGAGGAGGAGAGGGAGGAGGAGGAGAGGAGGAGGAGAGGGAGGAGGAGAGAGGAGAGGAGGAGGAGGAGGAGGAGGAGGAGAGAGGGAGGAGGAGGAGCTTCAGACGATGATGTTTCTTCAATGAGTCGTTAGTGAGACGAGGGGGCGGAGCCTCCAGACTTCAGGCTTTGTTTAAATCCACAGTTTGATTTACATCTCAAAGTCCTGGTCCTGGTCCTGGTCCTGGTCCTGGTCCTGGTCCTGGTCCTGGTCCTGGTCCAGTCCTGGTCCTGGTCCAGTCCTGGTCCTGGTCCTGGTCCTGGTCCTGGTCCAGTCCTGGTCCTGGTCCCAGTCCTGGTCCAGTCCTGGTCCTGGTCCTGGTCCTGGTCCTGGTCCTGGTCCTGGTCCAGTCCTGGTCCTGGTCCTGGTCCTGGTCCTGGTCCAGTCCGAGTTCCCTGCGCTCTGATTGGTCCTCACACATATTTTTTGTCTCAGTCTGAGTTTTTCTTCGTTTCTCGTGAGTGACGCTCGATCGATG
>NW_027316278.1:2447981-2689491 GCF_026437365.1 Eucyclogobius newberryi | reverse complement strand
TCTAACTTGTCTCGACATGTTTTTAAAGCGGCAAAACTGCGGCTGAATCCACTTTGTTCAAACCTCTGACTCCTAATCTCCTTTCCTCATCTCCTTTCCTTGTTTCCTTCCCTGTCTCCTTCCCTCATCTCCTTTTTTGTCTCCTTCCCTCGTCTCATCTCCTTCGCCTTCTTCCCTCATCCCTGGGACTGGACCCACATTGAGACTGGACCCACATTGGGACTGGACCCACATTGAGACTGGACCCACATTGAGACTGGACCCACATTGGGACTGGACCCACATTGAGACTGGACCCACATTGGGACTGGACCCACATTGAGACTGGACCCACATTGGGACTGGACCCACATTGGGACTGGACCCACATTCCTGGTTTAGTCCTGGTTTAGTCCTGGTTTAGTCCTGGTTTAGACCTGGTTTAGTCCTGGTTCAGTCCTGGTTTAGACCTGGTTTAGTCCTGGTTCAGTCCTGGTTTAGACCTGGTTTAGTCCTGGTTTAGACCTGGTTTAGTCCTGGTTTAGTCCTGGTTTAGTCCTGGTTTAGACCTGGTTTAATCCTGGTTTAGTCCTGGTTTAGTCCTGGTTTAGTCCTGGTTTAGTCCTGGTTTAGTCCTAGTTTAGACCTGGTTTAGTCCTGGTTTAGACCTGGTTTAATCCTGGTTTAGTCCTGGTTTAGTCCTGGTTTAGTCCTCTGCTGCTGCTTTGGCCTCAGGAAACACAAACAGGATTTATGAGTCTGAGCATCTCGTTCTTCGTTATAATCATCATAAAGACTTCCTCTGAAACATGTTCATAAAACTAGAGAGAAAAAGACCAGGACTAAACCAGGACTAAACCAGGTCCAAACCAGGACTAAACCAGGACTGAACCAGGTCTGAATCAAGACTTTAAAGTTTACATTCAGTTTTCTCTCAGAAGTTAAAATTTTGGGCCAAAACATTGTCACTTTTCTCATTTAGTCCAGTCTTAGTCCCGGTCTTGATCCTGGTCTTGGTTCTGTTTTTCAAATCCCTGTTTAGTCCTGTATAATCCAGGTTTACGGCCGGTTTTGGTTCCTTCTGTAATTGGAACATTTCTCTGTCATTATCACGTTTCTGCTCATTAAAGAAGAGAGACATAAAAGAGGAGGAGGAAGAAAGATGAGCGGCCTCCTGCTGGTGCCAGAGTCAAGACTAAACATGGACCGGCCTCCTGCTGGTGCCAGAGTCAAGACTAAACATGGACCGGCCTCCTGCTGGTGCCAGAGTCAGGACTAAACATGGACCGGCCTCCTGCTGGTGCCAGAGTTTGCCATGTCTTATCAAATGGCGTGATTATAACTTTATTACTCATAATGTGGCTGGCTTTGATAACCACTTGCTGTTGGAATATCTTGCCACGCAGAGTTTAACCCCCTGTTTACAGTTAAAGGTAGTACGATTGTTCACGTGTATGACAAAAAATTCTGATTCTGATTCTTTGGAACGGCCTCCTGCTGGTGCCAGAGTTTAGTCCTGGTTTAGACCTGGTTTGAACCTGGTTTAGTCCTGGTTTAGTCCTGGTTTTGACCTGGTTTAGTCCTGGTTTAGACCTGGTTTAGACCTGGTTTTGTCCTGGTTTAGACCTGATTTAGATCTGGTTTGGACCTGGTTTAGACCTGGTTTGGACCTGGTTTAGTCCTGGTTCAGTCCTAGTTTAGTCCTGGTTTAGACCTGGTTTAGTCCTGGTTTAGTCCTGGTTTAGACCTGGTTTAGACCTGGTTTAGACCTGGTTTAGTCCTGGTTTAGACCTGGTTTGGACCTGGTTTAGTCCTGGTTTAGACCTGGTTTAGACCTGGTTTAGACCTGGTTTTGTCCTGGTTTAGTCCTGGTTTAGACCTGGTTTAGACCTGGTTCAGTCCTAGTTTAGTCCTGGTTTAGACCTGGTTTAGTCCTGGTTTAGTCCTGGTTTAGACCTGGTTTGAACCTGGTTTAGTCCTGGTTTAGTCCTGGTTTTGACCTGGTTTAGTCCTGGTTTAGTCCTGGTTTGGACCTGGTTTAGTCCTGGTTTAGACCTGGTTTAGACCTGGTTTTGTCCTGGTTTAGACCTGGTTTACACCTGGTTTAGACCTGGTTTAGTCCTGGTTTAGACCTGGTTTAGACCTGGTTTTGTCCTGGTTTAGACCTGGTTTAGACCTGGTTTGGACCTGGTTTAGACCTGGTTTAGACCTGGTTTAGACCTGGTTTAGTCCTGGTTTAGACCTGGTTTAGACCTGGTTTAGTCCTGGTTTAGACCTGGTTTAGACCTGGTTTAGACCTGGTTTAGTCCTGGTTTAGACCTGGTTTAGACCTGGTTTAGACCTGGTTTAGACCTGGTTTAGTCCTGGTTTAGACCTGGTTTAGTCCTGGTTTAGACCTGGTTTAGACCTGGTTTAGACCTGGTTTAGACCTGGTTTAGTCCTGGTTTAGTCCTGGTTTAGTCCTGGTTTAGACCTGGTTTGAACCTGGTTTAGTCCTGGTTTAGTCCTGGTTTTGACCTGGTTTAGTCCTGGTTTAGTCCTGGTTTGGACCTGGTTTAGTCCTGGTTTAGACCTGGTTTAGACCTGGTTTTGTCCTGGTTTAGACCTGGTTTACACCTGGTTTAGACCTGGTTTAGTCCTGGTTTAGACCTGGTTTAGACCTGGTTTTGTCCTGGTTTAGACCTGGTTTAGACCTGGTTTGGACCTGGTTTAGACCTGGTTTAGACCTGGTTTAGACCTGGTTTAGTCCTGGTTTAGACCTGGTTTAGACCTGGTTTAGTCCTGGTTTAGACCTGGTTTAGTCCTGGTTTAGACCTGGTTTAGTCCTGGTTTAGTGCTGGTTTAGTCCTGGTTTAGACCTGGTTTAGACCTGGTTTAGTCCTGGTTTAGACCTGGTTTAGACCTGGTTTAGACCTGGTTTAGTCCTGGTTTAGACCTGGTTTAGACCTGGTTTAGACCTGGTTTAGACCTGGTTTAGTCCTGGTTTAGACCTGGTTTAGTCCTGGTTTAGACCTGGTTTAGACCTGGTTTAGACCTGGTTTAGACCTGGTTTAGTCCTGGTTTAGTCCTGGTTTAGTCCTGGTTTAGACCTGGTTTGAACCTGGTTTAGTCCTGGTTTAGTCCTGGTTTTGACCTGGTTTAGTCCTGGTTTAGTCCTGGTTTGGACCTGGTTTAGTCCTGGTTTAGACCTGGTTTAGACCTGGTTTTGTCCTGGTTTAGACCTGGTTTACACCTGGTTTAGACCTGGTTTAGTCCTGGTTTAGACCTGGTTTAGACCTGGTTTTGTCCTGGTTTAGACCTGGTTTAGACCTGGTTTGGACCTGGTTTAGACCTGGTTTAGACCTGGTTTAGACCTGGTTTAGTCCTGGTTTAGACCTGGTTTAGACCTGGTTTAGTCCTGGTTTAGACCTGGTTTAGACCTGGTTTAGACCTGGTTTAGTCCTGGTTTAGACCTGGTTTAGACCTGGTTTAGACCTGGTTTAGACCTGGTTTAGTCCTGGTTTAGACCTGGTTTAGACCTGGTTTAGACCTGGTTTAGTCCTGGTTTAGACCTGGTTTAGACCTGGTTTAGACCTGGTTTAGACCTGGTTTAGACCTGGTTTAGTCTCTCGTGTGTCAGATCATGTTCTTACTAAACTGGGGCAGGTCCAGACCTGGTCCAGGTTCTCGTCCGTTTGTGACTCACTTTATGAGTTTCTCGTTGCAAAACAAATATTTATAACTTCTTGACTCGAGAAGAATGTGACACATTTTCACTCGTTTTGGTCAAAACTTGAATAAATCTGAGCTGGAATTTCATCGAGTTCCTCAGGATCTTCTGGAGATTGTGACGTTTGAAGTTGTTTCTACTTGAAGAGCTTTAGGTTTGTGTGAGAGAAGATCCACCGACCAGAGTCCAGATGTTTGTGGAGGTTCTTCACTCACACAGACCAGAGTCCAGATGTTTGTGGAGGTTCTTCACTCACACAGACCAGAGTGCAGATGTTTGTGGAGGTTCTTCACTCACACAGACCAGAGTCCAGATGTTTGTGGAGGTTCTTCACTCACACAGACCAGAGTCTAGATGTTTGTGGAGGTTCTTCACTCACACAGACCAGAGTCCAGATGTTTGTGGAGGTTCTTCACTCACACAGACCAGAGTGCAGATGTTTGTGGAGGTTCTTCACTCACAGACCAGAGTGCAGATGTTTGTGGAGGTTCTTTACTCACAGACCAGAGTGCAGATGTTTGTGGAGGTTCTTCTCTCACAGACCAGAGTGCAGATGTTTGTGGAGGTTCTTCACTCACACAGAGCAGAGTCCAGATGTTTGTGGAGGTTCTTCACTCACACAGACCAGAGTGCAGATGTTTGTGGAGGTTCTTCCCTCACACAGACCAGAGTGCAGATGTTTGTGGAGGTTCTTCCATCACACAGACCAGAGTGCAGATGTTTGTGGAGGTTCTTCCCTCACACAGACCAGAGTGCAGATGTTTGTGGAGGTTCTTCCATCACACAGACCAGAGTGCAGATGTTTGTGGAGGTTCTTCCCTCTCACAGACCAGAGTCTAGATGTTTGTGGAGGTTCTTCCCTCACACAGACCAGAGTCCAGATGTTTGTGGAGGTTCTTCACTCACACAGACCAGAGTCCAAATGTTTGTGGAGGTTCTTCACTCACACAGACCAGAGTCCAAATGTTTGTGGAGGTTCTTCCCTTGTGCAGATGTAATGAGTTTGTGCTTCTGTCTTTGAGCGATGAGTGAGATCTGATCCTCGGCTCAAGTGGATCTAATCCAGGTTTCTTCTCAGTGGTTTGTGTGACAGCTCCTCTCAGCACCAGAGGATTATGGGATAAAGTTTGGTTTCTTCTGTATCGCTCCATCACACAAACAAACACGAGCTGAGGTGATGAATCTGACTTTCCTGCAGAACGTGTCCCTCAGAGTCCTGGTTCAAGTCTTGTGTTGGGTCTTTTGGTCCTGTAGATGAGAATTCTGGTCCTCAGGTTTAGACCGACGTGACTCGGATCTGAGCCAGGATCCTGGTCCTCGGTTTGGTCCTGAAATGATTTAAACAGAACTTATGTGTCACGAACGGCAGAACGGAGCCAATCACAGAGCTGGAAACGGGATATGATTATAACAGGCTTTAATGGATCAGAATAGAAATGTACAAAGTCACTGGGAAAGTCTGAACGACAAGGAAGGGTCCGTCCAGCGGTGTCAGAACCAGTAACAGCCGTGTCAGAGGGCAGGCGAGAGGCGGAGTCAGAGGGCAGGCGAGAGGCGGAGTCAGAGGGCAGGCGAGAGGCGGAGTCAGAGTGCAGGCGAGAGGCGGAGTCAGGTCCAGGTTCGGTCACAGGCAAAGAGCGTTGTCAGGGGAAAGGCGGGAGGAAGACTCAGGACGGTCCGAGGTCGATGACGGCAACAGGATCACGAGGAAAAGGCGGAGTCAGAGTCAGAACAGGAATCAAAATATCAAAACGCTCGAATGATGAGGCTGAACGGGACGACGCAGACAATCTCGCACCAAACAGAGGAAACAAACACCTAAAATACTACACACAGTGACTAACAAGCAGATACAGCTGTGAACCCAGAGAGACAAGGGGGCGGTAACCAGAGAGACAAGGGGGCGGTAACCAGAGAGACAAGGGGGCGGTAACCAGAGAGACAAGGGGGCGGTAACCAGAGAGACAAGGGGGCGGTAACCAGAGAGACAAGGGGGCGGTAACCAGAGAGACAAGGGGGCGGTAACCAGAGAGACAAGGGGGCGGTAACCAGAGAGACAAGGGGGCGGTAACCAGAGAGACAAGGGGGCGGTAACCAGAGAGACAAGGGGGCGGTAACCAGAGAGACAAGGGGGCGGTAACCAGAGAGACAAGGGGGCGGTAACCAGAGAGACAAGGGGGCGGTAACCAGAGAGACAAGGGGGCGGTAACCAGAGAGACAAGGGGGCGGTAACCAGAGAGACAAGGGGGCGGTAACCAGAGAAGGGAACAAGAAGGGAGGAGGGAAACAAAGAGGAGCAGAAACAGAAACACAGTGAATAAAACAAGACAAACTCCATCAGACGTGACATAATGTTTCCTCCATAAATCTGATCTAAATCCTCCTGAAGTCGAGTCACAAAATAAAACGTTTAGTAATTCCAGTGTGTTTGAGGGGCGTGGCTAAAGCTAGTGTGTGTGAGGGGCGTGGCTAAAGCTAGTATGTGTGAGGGGCGTGGCTAAAGCTAGTGTGTGTGAGGGGCGTGGCTAAAGCTAGTATGTGTGAGGGGCGTGGCTAAAGCTAGTGTGTGTGAGGGGCGTGGCTAAAGCTAGTATGTGTGAGGGGCGTGGCTAAAGCTAGTGTGTGTGAGGGGCGTGGCTAAAGCTAGTGTGTGTGAGGGGCGTGGCTAAAGCTAGTATGTGTGAGGGGCGTGGCTAAAGCTAGTGTGTGTGAGGGGCGTGGCTAAAGCTAGTATGTGTGAGGGGCGTGGCTAAAGCTAGTGTGTGTGAGGGGCGTGGCTAAAGCTAGTGTGTGTGAGGGGCGTGGCTAAAGCTAGTGTGTGTGAGGGGCGTGGCTAAAGCTAGTGTGTGTGAGGGGCGTGGCTAAAGCTAGTATGTGTGAGGGCGTGGCTAAAGCTAGTGTGTGTGAGGGGCGTGGCTAAAGCTAGTATGTGTGAGGGGCGTGGCTAAAGCTAGTGTGTGTGAGGGGCGTGGCTAAAGCTAGTGTGTGTGAGGGGCGTGGCTCGTGGTTAAAGCTAGTGTGTGTGAGGGGCGTGGCTAAAGCTAGTGTGTGTGAGGGGCGTGGTTAAAGCTAGTGTGTGTGAGGGGCGTGGCTAAAGCTAGTGTATGTGAGGGGCGTGGCTAAAGCTAGTGTGTGTGAGGGGCGTGGCTAAAGCTAGTGTGTGTGAGGGGCGTGGCTAAAGCTAGTGTATGTGAGGGGCGTGGCTAAAGCTAGTGTGTGTGAGGGGCGTGGCTAAAGCTAGTGTGTGTGAGGGGCGTGGCTAAAGCTAGTGTGTGTGAGGGGCGTGGTCCTTGAACCTCTCTTTATGTCATGCTAATGCTAATGCTAACGTCAGACGCTTTATGACCTGGAAATATCAGATTGTGGCTCTTGACAGAGCGAGTGCCATAAACAGGAAACAGCTGTTGCTAACGTGCTTTGCTAGCTTTGTGTTGCTAACGCGCTTTGCTAGCTTTGTGTCGCTAACGCGCTTTGCTAGCTTTGTGTCGCTAACGCGCTTTGCTAGCTTTGTGTTGCTAACGCGCTTCGCTAGCTTTGTGTTGCTAACGCGCCTTGCTAGCTTTGTGTTGCCAACGCGCTTTGCTAGCTTTGTGTTGCTAACGCGCTTTGCTAGCTCTGTGATGCTAACGCGCTTTGCTAGCTTTGTGTTGCTAACGCGCCTTGCTAGCTTTGTGTTGCCAACGCGCTTTGCTAGCTTTGTGTTGCTAACGCGCTTTGCTAGCTCTGTGATGCTAACGCGCTTTGCTAGCTCTGTGTTGCTAAGGCTCCACACAGTCGTTAGCATCAGTGGAAACACGGACACTTTTGGACTGAACTAAACTGAACCAGTGGAAACGTGGCTCTTGTTTTGAACGACTTTTGTGTCGTTTTGAACATAAACTGAAGCTGTAAAAGTGTTTGTCACAAAGTGATGACCAGGACTAAACCAGGACTAAACCAGGACTAAACCAGGACTAAACCAGGACTAAACCAGGACTAAACCAGGACTAAACCAGGTCTAAACCAGGACTAAACCAGGACTAAACCAGGACTAAACCAGGACTAAACCAGGACTAAACCAGGACTAAACCAGGTCTAAACCGGGACTAAACCAGGACTAAACCAGGTCTAAACCAGGTCTAAACCGGGACTAAACCAGGACTAAACAGGACCCTCTCACTGTGAGTCTCAGGCATCGATGTTTCTTTTAAGAGTCTCAGACGCAGCAGGAGCCAAAGAATGTGTTTTAAGGGTTTTAGCTCTGACAAGAACAGCAACTGAAAGTGGGACTAAACTAGGGCTAAACCAGGACTAAACCAGGACTAAACTAGGTCAAAACCAGGACTAAACCAGGGCTAAACCAGGACTAAACCAGGACTAAACCAGGACTAAACCAGGACTAAACCAGGTCTAAACCGGGACTAAACCAGGACTAAACCAGGTCTAAACCAGGACTAAACCAGGACTAAACCAGGTCTAAACCAGGACTAAAGCAGGACTAAACCAGGGCTAAACCAGGACTAAACCAGGACTAAACCAGGACTAAACCAGGACTAAACCAGGTCTAAACCAGGACTAAACCAGGACCGTTCTGTTTTTAGTCTTTTCTTTGGAAAGATTAAAACTCAGATTTAATTTCCAACATTAACTGAACTTGACCAAACATCTGACTGTTCACTTTGGACTTAACGGTCCTTCAGTGTGAGAAACACAAATGTTCTGAGAGGAAGAGCAGCAGGTTCTTGGCTCCTCCAGGAACCACAGAGGAAGAGCTTCATCCATGGCTCTGGCTCTGGCTCTGGTCCTGGTCCTGGTCCTGGTCCTGTTCCTGGTCCTGGTCCTGGTCCTGGTCCTGGTCCTGGTCCACCTGAGCCACCATCACCAGGACCTCAAGTGAGAGCCACCATCACCAGGACCTCAAGTGAGGGCCACCATCACCAGGACCTCAAGTGAGAGCCACCATCACCAGGACCTCAAGTGAGAGCCACCATCACCAGGATCTCAAGTGAGAGCCACCATCACCAGGACCTCAAGTGAGGGCCACCATCACCAGGATCTCAAGTGAGAGCCTCCATCACCAGGACCTCAAGTGAGGGCCACCATCACCAGGACCTCAAGTGAGAGCCACCATCACCAGGACCTCAAGTGAGAGCCACCATCACCAGGACCTCAAGTGAGAGCCACCATCACCAGGACCTCAAGTGAGGGCCACCATCACCAGGACCTCAAGTGAGGGCCACCATCACCAGGATCTCAAGTGAGAGCCACCATCACCAGGACCTCAAGTGAGGGCCACCATCACCAGGACCTCAAGTGAGGGCCACCATCACCAGGACCTCAAGTGGGAGCCACCATCACCAGGACCTCAAGTGAGAGCCACCATCACCAGGACCTCAAGTGAGGGCCACCATCACCAGGACCTCAAGTGAGAGCCACCATCACCAGGATCTCAAGTGAGAGCCACCATCACCAGGACCTCAAGTGAGGGCCACCATCACCAGGACCTCAAGTGAGAGCCACCATCACCAGGACCTCAAGTGAGAGCCACCATCACCAGGACCTCAAGTGAGAGCCACCATCACCAGGACCTCAAGTGAGGGCCACCATCACCAGGATCTCAAGTGAGAGCCTCCATCACCAGGACCTCAAGTGAGGGCCACCATCACCAGGACCTCAAGTGAGAGCCACCATCACCAGGACCTCAAGTGAGAGCCACCATCACCAGGACCTCAAGTGAGGGCCACCATCACCAGGATCTCAAGTGAGAGCCACCATCACCAGGACCTCAAGTGAGGGCCACCATCACCAGGACCTCAAGTGAGGGCCACCATCACCAGGACCTCAAGTGGGAGCCACCATCACCAGGACCTCAAGTGAGAGCCACCATCACCAGGACCTCAAGTGAGGGCCACCATCACCAGGACCTCAAGTGAGAGCCACCATCACCAGGACCTCAAGTGAGAGCCACTATCACCAGGACCTCAAGTGGGGGGCCACCATCACCAGGACCTCAAGTGAGGGCCACCATCACCAGGACCTCAAGTGAGAGCCACCATCACCAGGACCTCAAGTGAGAGCCACCATCACCAGGACCTCAAGTGAGGGCCACCATCACCAGGACCTCAAGTGAGGGCCACCATCACCAGGACCTCAAGTGAGGGCCACCATCACCAGGACCTCAAGTGAGAGCCACCATCACCAGGACCTCAAGTGAGAGCCACCATCACCAGGACCTCAAGTGAGAGCCACCATCACCAGGACCTCAAGTGAGGGCCACCATCACCAGGACCTCAAGTGAGAGCCACTATCATTGAGAGATGAATAATTATTAGAACGCTCACAATCCTAACTAGATCATGTACGATGGCTGAAGCCAATGCGAGTGTCTGCATTCTGCATAAAAGTACTACATGTGTGTAAAAGTACTACATGTGTGTAAAAGTACTACATGTGTGTAAAAGTACTACATGTGTGTAAAAGTACTACATGTGTGTAGTAAAGACTTTATTCTTGTTTGGCTCGAGCCATGAATGGAATGGTCATTCCATGGAACGCTGGAATCTATTGTTCTTCTCCTGGTTTATTATTCCTGTTCTTCACGTTCTTCACGTTCTTCACGTTCTTCACGTTCTTCACGTTCTTCACGTTCTTCACGTTCTTCACGTTCTTCCTGTTCTTCATGTTCAAACATTGATGAATGTCCCACATGGGTCATAGACGCCATCGGCTCGGCCCGACTTACAATAAAATGGAGCTTGTGAGAACGCCCGTCACAACAGAGCCACGTCGAGCAAATTAATCTTTGGCCTAGGCACATGACACGTGGGACGGTGATAGAGCTACCTTTGACCTCTGACCTTTGACCTCTGACCTTTGACCTCTGACCTGTGACGAGTAAAACACACCTGGAGCATCGCTCTATGATAAACAGGAAGTCAGCCATGTTGAATCAAAGTGGCGCCGCCACATTTGACTTTCTTTTTTCAAAATTGTACTTGTCCTTTAGGTTTTTTGTCCGATCGAGCTCAAAACACTTTTTGCCTCTAAAAACATTGAAAATTTAAAAAAATCCCAATTTTTTTTTTTTTTTTACAAAAAAAAAAATTTCGATGGGGAAAAATACTGATACTTTTGCAAATATTGCAAAAAGTAATAGCTCCTAAGACGGTGAAGGCGATCGTAAAGATCGTAACTTGTTGAAATCGGAGAAAGTGTCAAAAATCCTGATATGGAACATTTAGTGTCTGTTTATGACTCATAAAGATGTGGAATCGTTATGAGACGGCGGTTAAATCTTTCCCCAGATGAAAAGACAAAAGCATGAATACATTTCACCTGGAGAGACTCTGACCCCGGCGGAAGACATGGGCCCTCCACAATCTATTTGTATTAGACGTGTCCCCCAGGGGCCTGGAGACTGGAGGTGGTGGATATGATGAGAGGGATGCAGAGGAGGAGGAGGTGCAGAGGAGGGGGAGGGGAGGTTCAGAGGAGGAGGGGGGGAGGTGCAGAGAAGGAGGAGGTGGTGGGTCTGAAGCGGTCGAGTCAACTGAGTGAGGGTAAATATGGGACCGCTGTGCGCTGGGAGCAGAGGTGCCACGTGCCACAGGGAGGAGGGACTTGGGTGCGTCGATTGAAGATGGGGAGCAGGTGCGGTGATGACGTGTGCAGGAGATGACCTGCTCGCACACACTCTCCTGATGACGTGTGCAGATGACCTGCTCGCACACACTCTCCTGATGACGTGTGCAGATGACCTGCTCGCACACACTCTCCTGATGACGTGTGCAGATGACCTGCTCGCACACACTCTCCTGATGACGTGTGCAGATGACCTGCTCGCACACACTCTCCTGATGACGTGTGCAGATGACCTGCTCGCACACACTCTCCTGATGACGTGTGCAGATGACCTGCTCGCACACACTCTCCTGATGACGTGTGCAGATGACCTGCTCGCACACACTCTCCTGATGACGTGTGCAGATGACCTGCTCGCACACACTCTCCTGATGACGTGTGCAGATGACCTGCTCGCACACACTCTCTGTGGTCAAATGCAGTTGTAGAGTTCATTTGCATCAGTTTGTCCTGTCCTAATTGCCCTTATACAGCTCAAGATCATCCAAAAACTGTCCTGTTTTTGTGATTTTTTTTAAACTTTGAAATTAGTATCTAGTTTTTATACTTTAATAACAGATTTTTGGTACTCTATTTTTTCTCAAATTCTCCACGGATATTTCCAATTTTCTTCTCCATTTCCTCCAACGTTTTATTATAATATTTTTCTCAAATTTCTTTTCATTTTCTTCAACTTTCCCTCCCATTTGTTCATATATTTGCCTCCATGTTTCTTGTTGCAGGAGAAGTTCTCGTTCCTGCACAAGTGGATCAGACCGGCCCAGGACTCTGTGAAGGACTCGGCCCAGACAAAGTCCTGGTCTAAGTCCGGACTCGGGTCCAGACCTCGCTGTGGCGTCCCGGACTTTCCCGCGCCGCAGGACGTTTCCCCGAGCGCCAACGTCGAGCGGCGACAGAGAAACCGACGCTTCGTTCTTCACGGGGGACGTCTGGACAAGAGCGAGCTCACATACAGGTACGCCAGATGACCTCTCAGCTCACATACAGGTACGCCAGATGACCTCTCAGCTCACATACAGGTACGCCAGATGACCTCTCAGCTCACATACAGGTACGCCAGATGACCTCTCAGCTCACATAAGATAAGATAAGATATTCCTTTATTGTCCCACATGGGGAAATTTCATTGGTGCAACGCAGGTAGATACAGAGGTAGATCCAGAAGAACAGATCACTTATAGGAAGTCTGAAAAACACTTTCAGTAGAAGATCTCCTATAAATAAATAAAAACTCCCATAGACAAATAAATAAATAAATACATAAATACCACTGCATGTGATCACGACAGTAATTGCACATGAACATGTGTCACGACAACACATAGATTGCACATGAATTCCAACAGTAATTGCACATATGACAGAATTGCACATGGTTAGGTCAGTATTGTGAGTGTTCAGTACTAACAGTGTTTGTTATAAAGTCTGACAGCAGCAGAAGGAAAGACCTACGGAACCTTTCCTTCACACATCGAGGGTGGATCAGTCTCTCACTGAAGCTGCTCTCCAGAGCGGACAGAGTGTCCTGCAGGGGACAGAGTGTCCTGCAGGGGGTGACACTCATGGTCCAGCATAGATGTGAATCTAGCCAGGACCCTCCTGTCCCCCACCTCCTGCACCGAGTCCAGAGGACAGCCCAGGACGGAGCTGGACTTCTTGATGACTCTGTCCAGCTTCTTCCTCTCCCTCTCTGTGATGCTGCTGCTCCAGCAGGCCACACCTACAGGAGCTGATGCACCACAGAGTCATAGAAGGTCTTCAGGAGTGGCCCTGTCAGGAGTGGCCCTGTCAGAAGTGGCCCTGTCACTCCAAAAGACCTGAGTCTCCTCAGGAGGTAGAGCCGACTCTGGCTCTTCCTGTACAGTGCGTCTGTGTTATGAGTCCAGTCCAGTTTGTGGTTCAGATGAACACCAGGTACTTGTATGAGTCACTCTCTCAATGTCCCGTCCCTGGATGTTCACTGGTGAGGGGGCAGTGGGGTGGCGTCTGCGGAAATCCACCACCATCTCCTTGGTCTTCCCCGCGTTGATGAGGAGGTGGTTCCGCTGACACCAGTCCACAAAGTCATACAGGTACACCAGATGACCCCTCAGCTCACATATACGTACACCAGATGAACTCTTAGCTCACATACAGGTACACCAGATGACCTCTCAGCTCACATACAGGTACACCAGATGACCCCTCAGCTCACATATACGTACACCAGATGAACTCTTAGCTCACATACAGGTACACCAGATGACCTCTCAGCTCACATACAGGTACGCCAGATGACCTCTCAGCTCACATACAGGTACGCCAGATGACCTCTCAGCTCACATACAGGTACGCCAGATGACCTCTCAGCTCACATACAGGTACGCCAGATGACCTCTCAGCTCACATACAGGTACGCCAGATGACCTCTCAGCTCACATACAGGTACGCCAGATGACCTCTCAGCTCACATACAGGTACGCCAGATGACCTCTCAGCTCACATACAGGTACGCCAGATGACCTCTCAGCTCACATACAGGTACGCCAGATGACCTCTCAGCTCACATACAGGTACACCAGATGACCTCTCAGCTCACATACAGGTACACCAGATGACCTCTCAGCTCACATACAGGTACACCAGATGACCTCTCAGCTCACATACAGGTACACCAGATGACCTCTCAGCTCACATACAGGTACACCAGATGACCTCTCAGCTCACATACAGGTACACCAGATGACCTCTCAGCTCACATACAGGTACACCAGATGACCTCTCAGCTCACATACAGGTACACCAGATGACCCCTCAGCTCACATACAGGTACGCCAGATGACCCCTCAGCTCACATACAGGTACGCCAGATGACCCCTCAGCTCACATACAGGTACGCCAGATGACCTCTCAGCTCACATACAGGTAAACCAGATGACCCCTCAGCTCACATACAGGTACGCCAGATGACCCCTCAGCTCACATACAGGTACGCCAGATGACCTCTCAGCTCACATACAGGTACGCCAGATGACCTCTCAGCTCACATACAGGTACACCAGATGACCTCTCAGCTCACATACAGGTACACCAGATGAACTCTCAGCTCACATACAGGTACACCAGATGACCTCTCAGCTCACATACAGGTACACCAGATGACCTCTCAGCTCACATACAGGTACACCAGATGACCTCTCAGCTCACATACAGGTACACCAGATGACCTCTCAGCTCACATACAGGTACACCAGATGACCTCTCAGCTCACATACAGGTACACCAGATGACCTCTCAGCTCACATACAGGTACACCAGATGACCTCTCAGCTCACATACAGGTACACCAGATGACCTCTCAGCTCACATACAGGTACACCAGATGACCTCTCAGCTCACATACAGGTACACCAGATGACCTCTCAGCTCACATACAGGTACACCAGATGACCTCTCAGCTCACATACAGGTACACCAGATGACCTCTCAGCTCACATACAGGTACACCAGATGACCTCTCAGCTCACATACAGGTACACCAGATGACCTCTCAGCTCACATACAGGTACACCAGATGACCTCTCAGCTCACATACAGGTAAACCAGATGACCTCTCAGCTCACATACAGGTACGCCAGATGACCCCTCAGCTCACATACAGGTACGCCAGATGACCCCTCAGCTCACATACAGGTACACCAGATGACCTCTCAGCTCACATACAGGTACACCAGATGACCTCTCAGCTCACATACAGGTACGCCAGATGACCTCTCAGCTCACATACAGGTACGCCAGATGACCTCTCAGCTCACATACAGGTACGCCAGATGACCTCTCAGCTCACATACAGGTACGCCAGATGACCTCTCAGCTCACATACAGGTACTCCAGATGACCTCTCAGCTCACATACAGGTACGCCAGATGACCTCTCAGCTCACATACAGGTACGCCAGATGACCTCTCAGCTCACATACAGGTACGCCAGATGACCTCTCAGCTCACATACAGGTACACCAGATGACCTCTCAGCTCACATACAGGTACACCAGATGACCTCTCAGCTCACATACAGGTACACCAGATGACCTCTCAGCTCACATACAGGTACACCAGATGACCTCTCAGCTCACATACAGGTACACCAGATGACCTCTCAGCTCACATACAGGTACACCAGATGACCTCTCAGCTCACATACAGGTACACCAGATGACCTCTCAGCTCACATACAGGTACACCAGATGACCTCTCAGCTCACATACAGGTACACCAGATGACCTCTCAGCTCACATACAGGTACACCAGATGACCTCTCAGCTCACATACAGGTACACCAGATGACCTCTCAGCTCACATACAGGTACACCAGATGACCTCTCAGCTCACATACAGGTACACCAGATGACCTCTCAGCTCACATACAGGTACACCAGATGACCTCTCAGCTCACATACAGGTACACCAGATGACCTCTCAGCTCACATACAGGTACACCAGATGACCTCTCAGCTCACATACAGGTACACCAGATGACCTCTCAGCTCACATACAGGTACACCAGATGACCTCTCAGCTCACATACAGGTACACCAGATGACCTCTCAGCTCACATACAGGTACACCAGATGACCTCTCAGCTCACATACAGGTAAACCAGATGACCCCTCAGCTCACATACAGGTACGCCAGATGACCCCTCAGCTCACATACAGGTACGCCAGATGACCTCTCAGCTCACATACAGGTACACCAGATGACCTCTCAGCTCACATACAGGTACACCAGATGACCTCTCAGCTCACATACAGGTACACCAGATGACCTCTCAGCTCACATACAGGTACACCAGATGACCTCTCAGCTCACATACAGGTACACCAGATGACCTCTCAGCTCACATACAGGTACACCAGATGACCTCTCAGCTCACATACAGGTACACCAGATGACCTCTCAGCTCACATACAGGTACACCAGATGACCTCTCAGCTCACATACAGGTAAACCAGATGACCCCTCAGCTCACATACAGGTACGCCAGATGACCCCTCAGCTCACATACAGGTACGCCAGATGACCTCTCAGCTCACATACAGGTACACCAGATGACCTCTCAGCTCACATACAGGTACACCAGATGACCTCTCAGCTCACATACAGGTACGCCAGATGACCTCTCAGCTCACATACAGGTACGCCAGATGACCTCTCAGCTCACATACAGGTACGCCAGATGACCTCTCAGCTCACATACAGGTACGCCAGATGACCTCTCAGCTCACATACAGGTACACCAGATGACCTCTCAGCTCACATACAGGTACGCCAGATGACCTCTTACAGGTACGCCAGATGACCTCTCAGCTCACATTACAGGTACGACCAGATGACCTCTCAGCTCACATACAGTACAGGTACGCCAGATGACCTCTCAGCTCACATACAGGTACGCCAGATGACCTCTCAGCTCACATACAGGTACACCAGATGACCTCTCAGCTGCACATACAGGTACACCAGATGACCTCTCAGCTCACATACAGGTACAGCCAGATGACCTCTCAGCTCACATACAGGTACCCCAGATGACCTCTCAGCTCACATACAGGTACACCAGATGACCTCTCAGCTCACATACAGGTACACCAGATGACCTCTCAGCTCACATACAGGTACGCCAGATGACCTCTCAGCTCACATACAGGTACGCCAGATGACCTCTCAGCTCACATACAGGTACACCAGATGACCTCTCAGCTCACATACAGGTACACCAGATGACCTCTCAGCTCACATACAGGTACACAGATGACCTCTCAGCTCACATACAGGTACACCAGATGACCTCTCAGCTCACATACAGGTACGCCAGATGACCTCTCAGCTCACATACAGGTACACCAGATGACCTCTCAGCTCACATACAGGTACGCCAGATGACCTCTCAGCTCACATACAGGTACGCCAGATGACCTCTCAGCTCACATACAGGTACACCAGATGACCTCTCAGCTCACATACAGGTACACCAGATGACCTCTCAGCTCACATACAGGTACACCAGATGACCTCTCAGCTCACATACAGGTACACCAGATGACCTCTCAGCTCACATACAGGTACACCAGATGACCTCTCAGCTCACATACAGGTACACCAGATGACCTCTCAGCTCACATACAGGTACGCCAGATGACCTCTCAGCTCACATACAGGTACGCCAGATGACCTCTCAGCTCACATACAGGTACACCAGATGACCTCTCAACAGAAAGGCCCAAAAGGCCGCTTTACTTGCGCATGCGTAACAGGAGCTGCAGCACCGGTCAGTCTGTCCAGCCCCACACACTGATCCTTTACTGTCCCTCTGGATGTTTTCATGGGCCAACCCTTCCCTTCAAGGCCATCTTACTTCAGAGTTCATTCCACACTGCTCGACCTGGCTAGCTCCGCCCCCTCTCGACTCATCTGTTTGGTGAAGGCGTCGGCCCCACCTCACCTCCGGTCCCGCCTCCTCAATGGTATTGAATTTTTCCATGACAAATCATTCTGTCTCCGACTCCCGGCGCTTTTACACGGACGCTCCGCCTCCTCTGGTTTTGGGGGGTGTTAAAAGTCTATTATAATCTAAGGTCTGCCGGCACCTGCCATCTACCGGCACTCACAGTCCACGCTCAGCCGTCTGCCGGCACCTCCACGTCCCGTCGTCTGCCGCCTCCTCTGGTTTTGGGGGGTATTAGAAGTCTGTTATAATCTAACTTTCAAATCCCTAAAGGTAAAGCCCCTGCATCATCATAACAGGCACACGTGGCTCATTCTGCCTCTTAGAGCTTCGGTTAAACTCGCAATCGGGTCAAATCACGGCGCACCCCATCCCCGGCGTTCCTGACTCCAGAAGGCCAGCCCATGACGGGAACCCCCTCGTTTTCACACACTCGTTTAGAATAGGAGTCGCTACATCGGCGGCCACTCAGGGCACATCCTCCACAGCCTCTAACAACTCGGGCGACAGTCCCTTCTGCCCGTACGTCCGTTCCTACCTGCCTCCGATCTTGGCGGCTCAACGCTCCTCACATCCCTAGTAAGTCTCGTCTTGCAACTAATACTGGTGGTGGTTCATAGTTCCTCATTACCTGTTCCTTTGCGGCTTCTCTAGCTCTCCCCGTGTCTACGTCATTTCTTATCTACTCCCAGGTACTTCATATTCCTGTCCCCGGTCCTTCACCACATGTCCGTGAATAGAGGCCTCCATTTCAGACGCTTCGAGTTTTCAGGGCGTCTCCCCCGTCATTACGCATCCGCCCCTCTCGGGCCACCACGAGATCAATGGCGGCCTCGTGGCCCGACCAGTCTACTCTATATTAAGTATCTGCTGTCATGTTCTTTCTGAGCATCAGTAAGAACCCTGGCGCATAACTGCTCAGACCCTGGGTTTTTGGGGGGAGACATCTAATTCAAATAGATCATAGAGTGCCCATGATCGCAATGTCTTCCGCCGGGGTCTGAGCGCCAAATAACGCATGTAATAAAGCTGCTAAACAGTCTCTGCGTCTCTCCAGGGTGAATTAGCTTTATCCTCAGAGTTAGCTTCAGCCTCAGAGTTAGCTTCAGCCTCAGAGTTAGCCTTATCCTCAGAGTTAGCTTTAGCCACAGAATTAGCCTTATCCTCAGAGTTAGCTTTAGCCTCAGAGTTAGCCTTATCCTCAGAGTTAGCCTTATCCTCAGAGTTAGCTTTAGCCTCAGAGTTAGCTTTAGCCTCAGAGTTAGCCTTAGCCTCAGAGTTAGTCTTATCCTCAGAGTTAGCTTTAGCCTCAGAGTTAGCGTTATCCTCAGAGTTAGCTTCAGCCTCAGAGTTAGCCTTAGCCTCAGAGTTAGCTTTAGCCTCAGAGTTAGCTTTAGCCTCAGAGTTAGCTTAAGCCACAGAGTTAGCTTTAGCCTCAGAGTTAGCTTTAGCCTCAGAGTTAGCTTAAGCCTCAGAGTTAGCTTTAGCCTCAGAGTTAGCTTTAGCCTCAGAGTTAGCTTTAGCCTCAGAGTGAGCCTAAGAAAGAAACAAAGGGAGAGTCATGACAAAAGGGACGTCCTCAGGTCCTACAAGAGGAGAAACCAGGGTTTGGGGCCCCCTGGAGGTCAGAGTGTGAACTGCACCTCAGCTCGGTGTTTGTCATTAAAGTTTATATTTATGTATATTTATGGTTCATATTTTCCAGAATAGTTCGTTTCCCATGGCAACTGCGAGAAGAGAAAGTGCGGCGCGTTTTCAAAGAAGCGTTGAAAGTCTGGAGCGACGTGACCCCTCTGACCTTCTCCGAGATCCAGAGCGGGAAAGCAGACATCCGCATCGACTTCACCAGGTAAACAACAACAACAACAAGGAGATGTGAGTGTTCTCTCTGTGTTCAGTGTTCTCTCTGTGTTCAGTGTTCTCTCTGTGTTCAGTGTTCTCTCTGTGTTCAGTGTTCTCCCTGTGTTCAGTGTTCTCTCTGTGTTCAGTGTTCTCTCTGTGTTGAGTGTTCTCTCTGTGTTGAGTGTTCTCTCTGTGTTCAGTGTTCTCTCTGTGTTGAGTGTTCTCTCTGTGTTGAGTGTTCTCTCTGTGTTCAGTGTTCTCTCTGTGTTGAGTGTTCTCTCTGTGTTCAGATACTGGCACGGGGATAACCTTCCCTTCGATGGACCTGGAGGAATCTTGGCTCACGCCTTTTTTCCCAAAACTCATCGTCAGGGCGACATTCACTTCGACTACGACGAGACGTGGACGCTCGGCAACCACATGGGTAAGAATGTGCTTGTTCTCCTCATGCACAGACCTTCTGCAGGTTCATGTGGTCTATCTGGGGGTTAGTGTGTCTATCTGGGGGTTAGTGTGTCTATCTGGGGGTTAGTGGGTCTATATGGGGGTTAGTGTGTCTATCTGGGGGTTAGTGTGTCTATCTGGGGGTTAGTGGGTCTATATGGGGGTTAATGGGTCTATATGGGGGTTAGTGTGTCTATATGGGGGTTAGTGGGTCTATATGGGGGTTAGGGGGTCTATATGGGGGTTAGGGGGTCTATATGGGGGTTAGTGGGTCTATATGGGGGTTAGGGGGTCTATATGGGGGTTAGGGGGTCTATATGGGGGTTAGGGGGTCTATATGGGGGTTAGTGGGTCTATCTGGGGGTTAGTGTGTCTATATGGGGGTTAGTGGGTCTATCTGGGGGTTAGTGGGTCTGCTGCTCGTCTTTTAACTGGAACAAGAAAATATGAGCACATTTTGCCTCTTTTAGCTTCACTCCACTGGAGCCCGTTCATTTTAGGATTCATTTTAAAACTCTTTTATTTACTTTTAAAGCCCCTCCTGACCTCCTGACCTCTCCGAGCTGCCACACTCCCAGCCGCTCCCTCAGGTCAGCTGACCAGCTCCTTACAGTGCCACGGGCTAAAGGTCAGAGGTGAAGGAGCCTTTGCAGTGGCAGCTCCAGTGGAACAAAGTGCCGCTCCTCATAAGAAAAGCCTCTTTTTAAATCTCTTCTTAAACCATCTGTCTTCTCTGGCTCTTGACTCCATGTAGTGTGTGGATTATATGTTTTATACGTGTTGGGAGGGCAGCGCCTTTTTATCTATTTTATTTTGTTTATTTTTTTCCATTGATTTTAGTGTTTGTTTGATTTAATTTTCTATTTGATTTTGTTTTTATATCTTATTTTATTACTTTTATCCTATTTTTGCCTGTCTTTTACCTGCTGTGAAGCACTTTTGAACCTCTGGTTGTATAAATCGTGCTATAGAAATGAAGTGGATTGGATTGGATCTGGTTGTTCTCCTCATGCACCGACCTTCTGCAGGTCCATGTGGTTGTTCTCCTCATGTGATTGTTCTCCTCATCATGTGGTTGTTCTCCTCATCATGTGGTTGTTCTCCTCATCATGTGGTTGTTCTCCTCATCATGTGGTTGTTCTTCTCATCATGTGGTTGTTCTTCTCATCATGTGGTTGTTCTTCTCATCATGTGGTTGTTCTTCTCATCATGTGGTTGTTCTCCTCATCATGTGGTTGTTCTTCTCATCATGTGGTTGTTCTCCTCATCATGTGGTTGTTCTTCTCATCATGTGGTTGTTCTTCTCATCATGTGGTTGTTCTTCTCATCATGTGGTTGTTATTCTCATCATGTGGTTGTTCTTCTCATCATGTGGTTGTTCTTCTCATCATGTGATTGTTCTTCTCATCATGTGGTTGTTCTCCTCATCATGTGGTTGTTCTCCTCATCATGTGGTTGTTCTTCTCATCATGTGGTTGTTCTTCTCATCATGTGGTTGTTCTTCTCATCATGTGGTTGTTCTTCTCATCATGTGGTTGTTCTTCTCATCATGTGGTTGTTCTTCTCATCATGTGGTTGTTCTTCTCATCATGTGATTGTTCTTCTCATCATGTGGTTGTTCTTCTCATCATGTGGTTGTTCTTCTCATCATGTGGTTGTTCTTCTCATCATGTGATTGTTCTTCTCATCATGTGGTTGTTATTCTCATCATGTCTATCTGGGGGTTAGTGTGTCTATCTGGGGGTTAGTGTGTCTATCTGGGGGTTAGTGGGTCTATATGGGGGTTAGTGTGTCTATCTGGGGGTTAGTGGGTCTATATGGGGGTTAGTGTGTCTATCTGGGGGTTAGTGTGTCTATCTGGGGGTTAGTGGGTCTATATGGGGGTTAATGGGTCTATATGGGGGTTAGTGTGTCTATCTGGGGGTTAGTGGGTCTATCTGGGGGTTAGTGGGTCTATATGGGGGTTAGTGGGTCTATATGGGGGTTAGTGGGTCTATCTGGGGGTTAGTGGGTCTATCTGGGGGTTAGTGGGTCTATATGGGGGTTAGTGGGTCTATCTGGGGGTTAGTGGGTCTATCTGGGGGTTAGTGGGTCTATATGGGGGTTAGTGGGTCTATATGGGGGTTAGTGGGTCTATATGGGGGTTAGTGGGTCTATCTGGGGGTTAGTGTGTCTATCTGGGGGTTAGTGGGTCTATATGGGGGATAGGGGGTCTATATGGGGGTTAGTGGGTCTATATGGGGGATAGGGGGTCTATCTGGGGGTTAGTGTGTCTATATGGGGGTTAGTGGGTCTATATGGGGGTTAGTGGGTCTATATGGGGGTTAGGGGGTCTATATGGGGGTTAGGGGGTCTATATGGGGGTTAGTGGGTCTATATGGGGGATAGGGGGTCTATCTGGGGGTTAGTGTGTCTATCTGGGGGTTAGTGGGTCTATATGGGGGTTAGTGGGTCTATATGGGGGTTAGTGGGTCTATATGGGGGTTAGTGTGTCTATCTGGGGGTTAGTGGGTCTATATGGGGGTTAATGGGTCTATATGGGGGTTAGTGTGTCTATCTGGGGGTTAGTGGGTCTATCTGGGGGTTAGTGGGTCTATATGGGGGTTAGTGGGTCTATATGGGGGTTAGTGGGTCTATCTGGGGGTTAGTGGGTCTATCTGGGGGTTAGTGGGTCTATATGGGGGTTAGTGGGTCTATCTGGGGGTTAGTGGGTCTATCTGGGGGTTAGTGGGTCTATATGGGGGTTAGTGGGTCTATATGGGGGTTAGTGGGTCTATATGGGGGTTAGTGGGTCTATCTGGGGGTTAGTGTGTCTATCTGGGGGTTAGTGGGTCTATATGGGGGATAGGGGGTCTATATGGGGGTTAGTGGGTCTATATGGGGGATAGGGGGTCTATCTGGGGGTTAGTGGGTCTATATGGGGGTTAGTGTGTCTATCTGGGGGTTAGTGGGTCTATATGGGGGATAGGGGGTCTATATGGGGGTTAGTGGGTCTATATGGGGGATAGGGGGTCTATCTGGGGGTTAGTGTGTCTATATGGGGGTTAGTGGGTCTATATGGGGGTTAGTGGGTCTATATGGGGGTTAGGGGGTCTATATGGGGGTTAGGGGGTCTATCTGGGGGTTAGTGTGTCTATATGGGGGTTAGTGGGTCTATATGGGGGTTAGTGGGTCTATATGGGGGTTAGGGGGTCTATCTGGGGGTTAGGGGGTCTATATGGGGGTTAGTGGGTCTATCTGGGGGTTATTGGGTCTATCTGGGGGTTAGTGGGTCTATATGGGGGTTAGGGGGTCTATATGGGGGTTAGTGGGTCTATATGGGGGTTAGTGGGTCTATCTGGGGGTTAGTGGGTCTATATGGGGGTTAGTGGGTCTATATGGGGGTTAGGGGGTCTATATGGGGGTTAGGGGGTCTATATGGGGGTTAGGGGGTCTATCTGGGGGTTAGGGGGTCTATCTGGGGTCTATCTGGGGGTTAGTGGGTCTATCTGGGGGTTAGTGGGTCTATATGGGGGTTAGGGGGTCTATATGGGGGTTAGGGGGTCTATATGGGGGTTAGTGGGTCTATCTGGGGGTTAGTGGGTCTATCTGGGGGTTAGTGGGTCTATATGGGGGTTAGTGGGTCTATATGGGGGTTAGGGGGTCTATATGGGGGTTAGTGGGTCTATATGGGGGTTAGGGGGTCTATATGGGGGTTAGGGGGTCTATATGGGGGTTAGGGGGTCTATATGGGGGTTAGTGGGTCTATCTGGGGGTTAGTGGGTCTATATGGGGGTTAGTGGGTCTATCTGGGGGTTAGTGGGTCTGCTGCTCGTCTTTTAACTGGAACAAGAAAATATGAGCACATTTTGCCTCTTTTAGCTTCACTCCACTGGAGCCCGTTCATTTTAGGATTCATTTTAAAACTCTTTTATTTACTTTTAAAGCCCCTCCTGACCTCCTGACCTCTCCGAGCTGCCACACTCCCAGCCGCTCCCTCAGGTCAGCTGACCAGCTCCTTACAGTGCCACGGGCTAAAGGTCAGAGGTGAAGGAGCCTTTGCAGTGGCAGCTCCAGTGGAACAAAGTGCCGCTCCTCATAAGAAAAGCCTCTTTTTAAATCTCTTCTTAAACCATCTGTCTTCTCTGGCTCTTGACTCCATGTAGTGTGTGGATTATATGTTTTATACGTGTTGGGAGGGCAGCGCCTTTTTATCTATTTTATTTTGTTTATTTTTTTCCATTGATTTTAGTGTTTGTTTGATTTAATTTTCTATTTGATTTTGTTTTTATATCTTATTTTATTACTTTTATCCTATTTTTGCCTGTCTTTTACCTGCTGTGAAGCACTTTTGAACCTCTGGTTGTATAAATCGTGCTATAGAAATGAAGTGGATTGGATTGGATCTGGTTGTTCTCCTCATGCACCGACCTTCTGCAGGTCCATGTGGTTGTTCTCCTCATGTGATTGTTCTCCTCATCATGTGGTTGTTCTCCTCATCATGTGGTTGTTCTCCTCATCATGTGGTTGTTCTCCTCATCATGTGGTTGTTCTTCTCATCATGTGGTTGTTCTTCTCATCATGTGGTTGTTCTTCTCATCATGTGGTTGTTCTTCTCATCATGTGGTTGTTCTCCTCATCATGTGGTTGTTCTTCTCATCATGTGGTTGTTCTCCTCATCATGTGGTTGTTCTTCTCATCATGTGGTTGTTCTTCTCATCATGTGGTTGTTCTTCTCATCATGTGGTTGTTATTCTCATCATGTGGTTGTTCTTCTCATCATGTGGTTGTTCTTCTCATCATGTGATTGTTCTTCTCATCATGTGGTTGTTCTCCTCATCATGTGGTTGTTCTCCTCATCATGTGGTTGTTCTTCTCATCATGTGATTGTTCTTCTCATCATGTGGTTGTTCTTCTCATCATGTGGTTGTTCTTCTCATCATGTGGTTGTTCTTCTCATCATGTGATTGTTCTTCTCATCATGTGGTTGTTATTCTCATCATGTGATTGTTCTTCTCATCATGTGGTTGTTCTTCTCATCATGTGGTTGTTCTCCTCATCATGTGGTTGTTCTTCTCATCATGTGATTGTTCTTCTCATCATGTGGTTGTTATTCTCATCATGTGGTTGTTCTTCTCATCATGTGATTGTTCTTCTCATCATGTGGTTGTTCTTCTCATCATGTGATTGTTCTTCTCATCATGTGGTTGTTCTTCTCATCATGTGATTGTTCTTCTCATCATGTGGTTGTTCTTCTCATCATGTGGTTGTTCTTCTCATCATGTGGTTGTTCTTCTCATCATGTGGTTGTTCTTCTCATCATGTGATTGTTCTTCTCATCATGTGGTTGTTATTCTCATCATGTTGTTGTTCTTCTCATCATGTGATTGTTCTTCTCATCATGTGGTTGTTCTTCTCATCATGTGGTTGTTATTCTCATCATGTGGTTGTTCTTCTCATCATGTGGTTGTTCTTCTCATCATGTGGTTGTTCTTCTCATCATGTGATTGTTCTTCTCATCATGTGGTTGTTATTCTCATCATGTGGTTGTTCTTCTCATCATGTGATTGTTCTTCTCATCATGTGGTTGTTCTTCTCATCATGTGATTGTTCTTCTCATCATGTGGTTGTTCTTCTCATCATGTGATTGTTCTTCTCATCATGTGATTGTTCTTCTCATCATGTGGTTGTTCTTCTCATCATGTGATTGTTCTTCTCATCATGTGGTTGTTCTTCTCATCATGTGGTTGTTCTCCTCAGGCACAGACCTTCTGCAGGTGGCCGCTCATGAGTTTGGTCACGTTCTGGGTCTGCAGCACTCGCCGGAGCCTAGAGCCATCATGTCGGCGTATTACTCGTTCTCGTCGCCGCCGCAGCTCAGCGACGATGACCGCCGAGGAATCCAGTATTTGTATGGGGCCAAGCCACGCCCCCAACCCACCACGCCCCGCCCGCCTGCGCCTGCCACGCCCCCAGAGACCAACGAGATCCTGACTCCTGTGAGTAACTGTCTGTAGAGCTCAGAGGAACTGTCAGTAGAGCTCAGAGGAACTGTCTGTAGAGCTCAGAGGAACTGTCAGTAGACCTCAGAGGAACTGTCAGTAGACCTCAGAGGAACTGTCTGTAGAGCTCAGAGGAACTGTCAGTAGAGCTCAGAGGAACTGTCAGTAGAGCTCAGAGGAACTGTCTGTAGAGCTCAGAGGAACTGTCAGTAGACCTCAGAGGAACTGTCAGTAGAGCTCAGAGGAACTGTCAGTAGACCTCAGAGGAACTGTCAGTAGAGCTCAGAGGAACTGTCAGTAGAGCTCAGAGGAACTGTCAGTAGACCTCAGAGGAACTGTCAGTAGACCTCAGAGGAACTGTCTGTAGACCTCAGAGGAACTGTCAGTAGAGCTCAGAGGAACTGTCAGTAGAGCTCAGAGGAACTGTCAGTAGAGCTCAGAGGAACTGTCAGTAGACCTCAGAGGAACTGTCAGTAGACCTCAGAGGAACTGTCTGTAGACCTCAGAGGAACTGTCTGTAGAGCTCAGAGGAACTGTCAGTAGAGCTCAGAGGAACTGTCAGTAGAGCTCAGAGGAACTGTCAGTAGAGCTCAGAGGAACTGTCAGTAGAGCTCAGAGGAACTGTCTGTAGAGCTCAGAGGAACTGTCAGTAGACCTCAGAGGAACTGTCAGTAGAGCTCAGAGGAACTGTCAGTAGAGCTCAGAGGAACTGTCAGTAGAGCTCAGAGGAACTGTCAGTAGAGCTCAGAGGAACTGTCAGTAGAGCTCAGAGGAACTGTCAGTAGAGCTCAGAGGAACTGTCAGTAGAGCTCAGAGGAACTGTCAGTAGACCTCAGAGGAACTGTCAGTAGAGCTCAGAGGAACTGTCAGTAGAGCTCAGAGGAACTGTCAGTAGAGCTCAGAGGAACTGTCTGTAGAGCTCAGAGGAACTGTCAGTAGACCTCAGAGGAACTGTCAGTAGAGCTCAGTTCTCCTGCATGTTCTCCTACGTGTTCTGCATGTTCTGCATGTTCTCCTGCATGTTCTCCTACGTGTTCTGCATGTTCTGCATGTTCTCCTTCGTGTTCTCCTGCATGTTCTCCTTCGTGTTCTGCATGTTCTGCATGTTCTCCTGCGTGTTCTTCTGCATGTTCTCCTGCGTGTTCTCCTGCATGTTCTGCATGTTCTCCTGCGTGTTCTCCTGCGTGTTCTCCTACGTGTTCTCCTGCGTGTTCTTCTGCATGTTCTCCTGCGTGTTCTCCTGCATGTTCTGCATGTTCTCCTGCGTGTTCTCCTGCGTGTTCTCCTGCGTGTTCTCCTGCATGTTCTGCGTGTTCTCCTGTGTGTTCTCCTGCATGTTCTCCTGCGTGTTCTCCTGCATGTTCTCCTGCGTGTTCTGCATGTTCTCCTGCGTGTTCTCCTGCATGTTCTCCTGCGTGTTCTCCTGCATGTTCTCCTGCGTGTTCTGCATGTTCTCCTGCGTGTTCTCTTGCGTTCTCCTGCGTGTTCTCCTGCGTGTTCTCCTGCATGTTCTCCTGCGTGTTCTCCTTCGTGTTCTGCATGTTCTGCATGTTCTCCTGCGTGTTCTCCTTCATGTTATGCATGTTCTGCATGTTCTCCTGCGTGTTCTCCTGCATGTTCTACTGCGTGTTCTCCTGCGTGTTCTCCTGCATGTTCTGCATGTTCTGCATGTTCTGCATGTTCTCCTGCGTGTTCTCCTGCATGTTATGCATGTTCTGCATGTTCTCCTGCGTGTTCTCCTTCATGTTATGCATGTTCTGCATGTTCTCCTGCGTGTTCTCCTGCATGTTCTACTGCGTGTTCTCCTGCGTGTTCTCCTGCATGTTCTGCATGTTCTCCTGCGTGTTCTCTTGCGTGTTCTCCTGCTTGTTCTCCTGCGTGTTCTCCTGCGTGTTCTCCTGTGTGTTCTCCTGCATGTTCTCCTGCATGTTCTCCTGCGTGTTCTCCTGCGTGTTCTCCTGCATGTTCTACTGCGTGTTCTCCTGCGTGTTCTCCTTCATGTTCTGCATGTTCTGCATGTTCTGCATGTTCTCCTGCATGTTCTGCATGTTCTGCATGTTCTCCTGCGTGTTCTCCTGCATGTTCTCCTTCGTGTTCTGCATGTTCTGCGTGTTCTGCATGTTCTCCTGCGTATTCTCCTGCATGTTCTCCTACGTGTTCTGCATGTTCTCCTGCGTATTCTCCTGCATGTTCTCCTACGTGTTCTGCATGTTCTCCTGCGTGTTCTCCTGCATGTTCTCCTGCATGTTCTCCTGCATGTTCTGCGTGTTCTGCATGTTCTCCTGCGTATTCTCATGCATGTTCTCCTACGTGTTCTGCATGTTCTCCTGCGTGTTCTCCTGCATGTTCTCCTGCATGTTCTCCTGCATGTTCTGCGTGTTCTGCGTGTTCTCCTGAATGTTCTCCTGCATGTTCTCCTGCATGTTCTGCATGTTCTGTATGTTCTCCTGCGTATTCTCATGCATGTTCTCCTACGTGTTCTGCATGTTCTGCATGTTCTCCTGCGTGTTCTCCTGCATGTTCTCCTGCGTGTTCTGCATGTTCTCCTGCATGTTCTCCTGCGTGTTCTGCGTGTTCTGCATGTTCTCCTGCGTGTTCTGCATGTTCTCCTCTTGGTTCAGTCTGTTTCTGATCATCTCGTGTCTGGTTCTCGTCTGAGCTGCTTCGATCAGAATCACATCGACATTAAACCCTCAGATGCTCAGATCTCTGTCGCCAGAAGAACGCCAAAAGAGGCGGGTCTCTGCAGAGTGAGAACGCCAAAAGAGGCGGGTCTCTGCAGAGTGAGAACGCCAAAAGAGGCGGGTCTCTGCAGAGTGAGAACGCCAAAAGAGGCGGGTCTCTGCAGAGTGAGAACGCCAAAAGAGGATTTTCTTCATCTTCAAACAAACATCTGGAAAAAACGAGATCAAGGATTTTCTCAGCCGATTCCTTCATCAGAGGCAGCCTCACTTTTCAATAGATGATCTTTCATCTTGAATCACTTTAGAGCATTGTTCTTCTGAGGGCGTGTCACATGTCCAGCAGGGCGTGTCACATGTCCAGCAGGGCGTGTCACATGTCCAGCAGGGCGTGTCACATGTTTAGCAGGGCGTGTCATATGTCCAGGGCGTGTCACATGTCCAGCAGGGCGTGTCACATGTCCACCAGGGCGTGTCACATGTTTAGCAGGGCGTGTCATATGTCCAGGGCGTGTCACATGTCCAGCAGGGCGTGTCACATGTCCAGCAGGGCGTGTCACATGTTCAGGGCGTGTCACATGTCCAGCAGGGCGTGTCACAGCTCTTTCTTAAAGCCCCACCCTGTCACTTTTTAACACACCATGAAACACGTGGCATCGTTAAAAGTACATGTTTCAGCTCCTGGGCGGGTGCACATGTTTCAGCTCCTGGGCGGGTGTACATGTTTCAGCTCCTGGGCGGGTGTACATGTTTCAGCTCCTGGGCGGGTGTACATGTTTCAGCTCCTGGGCGGGTGTACATGTTTCAGCTCCTGGGCGGGTGTACATGTTTCAGCTCCTGGGCGGGTGTACATGTTTCAGCTCCTGGGCGGGTGTACATGTTTCAGCTCCTGGGCGGGTGTACATGTTTCAGCTCCTGGGCGGGTGTACAGGTTTCAGCTCCTGGGCGGGTGTACATGTTTCAGCTCCTGGGCGGGTGTACATGTTTCAGCTCCTGGGCGGGTGTACATGTTTCAGCTCCTGGGCGGGTGTACAGGTTTCAGCTCCTGGGCGGGTGTACATGTTTCAGCTCCTGGGCGGGTGCACATGTTTCAGCTCCTGGGCGGGTGTACATGTTTCAGCTCCTGGGCGGGTGTACATGTTTCAGCTCCTGGGCGGGTGCACATGTTTAAGCTCCTGGGCGGGTGTACATGTTTCAGCTCCTGGGCGGGTGTACATGTTTCAGCTCCTGGGCGGGTGTACATGTTTCAGCTCCTGGGCGGGTGTACATGTTTCAGCTCCTGGGCGGGTGCACATGTTTCAGCTCCTGGGCGGGTGTACATGTTTCAGCTCCTGGGCGGGTGTACATGTTTCAGCTCCTGGGCGGGTGTACATGTTTCAGCTCCTGGGCGGGTGTACAGGTTTCAGCTCCTGGGCGGGTGTACATGTTTCAGCTCCTGGGCGGGTGTACATGTTTCAGCTCCTGGGCGGGTGTACATGTTTCAGCTCCTGGGCGGGTGTACATGTTTCAGCTCCTGGGCGGGTGTACATGTTTCAGCTCCTGGGCGGGTGTACATGTTTCAGCTCCTGGGCGGGTGCACATGTTTCAGCTCCTGGGCGGGTGTACATGTTTCAGCTCCTGGGCAGGTGTACATGTTTCAGCTCCTGGGCGGGTGCACATGTTTCAGCTCCTGGGCGGGTGTACATGTTTCAGCTCCTGGGCGGGTGTACAGGTTTCAGCTCTTGGGCGGGTGTACAGGTTTCAGCTCCTGGGCGGGTGTACAGGTTTCAGCTCCTGGGCGGGTGTACAGGTTTCAGCTCCTGGGCGGGTGTACATGTTTCAGCTCCTGGGCGGGTGTACATGTTTCAGCTCCTGGGCGGGTGTACATGTTTCAGCTCCTGGGCGGGTGTACATGTTTCAGCTCCTGGGCGGGTGCACATGTTTCAGCTCCTGGGCGGGTGTACATGTTTCAGCTCCTGGGCGGGTGTACATGTTTCAGCTCCTGGGCGGGTGCACATGTTTCAGCTCCTGGGCGGGTGTACATGTTTCAGCTCCTGGGCGGGTGCACATGTTTCAGCTCCTGGGCGGGTGTACAGGTTTCAGCTCCTGGGCGGGTGTACAGGTTTCAGTTCCTGGGCGGGTGTACATGTTTCAGCTCCTGGGCGGGTGTACATGTTTCAGCTCCTGGGCGGGTGTACATGTTTCAGCTCCTGGGCGGGTGTACAGGTTTCAGCTCCTGGGCGGGTGCACATGTTTCAGCTCCTGGGCGGGTGTACATGTTTCAGCTCCTGGGCGGGTGTACATGTTTCAGCTCCTGGGCGGGTGCACATGTTTCAGCTCCTGGGCGGGTGTACATGTTTCAGCTCCTGGGCGGGTGCACATGTTTCAGCTCCTGGGCGGGTGAACATGTTTCAGCTCCTGGGCGGGTGTACATGTTTCAGCTCCTGGGCGGGTGTACATGTTTCAGCTCCTGGGCGGGTGTACATGTTTCAGCTCCTGGGCGGGTGTACATGTTTCAGCTCCTGGGCGGGTGCACATGTTTCAGCTCCTGGGCGGGTGTACATGTTTCAGCTCCTGGGCGGGTGTACATGTTTCAGCTCCTGGGCGGGTGCACATGTTTCAGCTCCTGGGCGGGTGCACATGTTTCAGCTCCTGGGCGGGTGTACATGTTTCAGCTCCTGGGCGGGTGTACATGTTTCAGCTCCTGGGCGGGTGTACATGTTTCAGCTCCTGGGCGGGTGTACATGTTTCAGCTCCTGGGCGGGTGTACAGGTTTCAGCTCCTGGGCGGGTGTACATGTTTCAGCTCCTGGGCGGGTGTACATGTTTCAGCTCCTGGGCGGGTGTACATGTTTCAGCTCCTGGGCGGGTGTACAGGTTTCAGCTCCTGGGCGGGTGCACATGTTTCAGCTCCTGGGCGGGTGTACATGTTTCAGCTCCTGGGCGGGTGTACATGTTTCAGCTCCTGGGCGGGTGCACATGTTTCAGCTCCTGGGCGGGTGTACATGTTTCAGCTCCTGGGCGGGTGCACATGTTTCAGCTCCTGGGCGGGTGTACATGTTTCAGCTCCTGGGCGGGTGTACATGTTTCAGCTCCTGGGCGGGTGTACATGTTTCAGCTCCTGGGCGGGTGTACATGTTTCAGCTCCTGGGCGGGTGTACATGTTTCAGCTCCTGGGCGGGTGTACATGTTTCAGCTCCTGGGCGGGTGTACATGTTTCAGCTCCTGGGCGGGTGTACATGTTTCAGCTCCTGGGCGGGTGCACATGTTTCAGCTCCTGGGCGGGTGTACATGTTTCAGCTCCTGGGCGGGTGTACATGTTTCAGCTCCTGGGCGGGTGTACATGTTTCAGCTCCTGGGCGGGTGCACATGTTTCAGCTCCTGGGCGGGTGTACATGTTTCAGCTCCTGGGCGGGTGTACATGTTTCAGCTCCTGGGCGGGTGCACATGTTTCAGCTCCTGGGCGGGTGTACAGGTTTCAGCTCCTGGGCGGGTGTACATGTTTCAGCTCCTGGGCGGGTGTACAGGTTTCAGCTCCTGGGCGGGTGTACATGTTTCAGCTCCTGGGCGGGTGTACATGTTTCAGCTCCTGGGCGGGTGTACATGTTTCAGCTCCTGGGCGGGTGCACATGTTTCAGCTCCTGGGCGGGTGTACATGTTTCAGCTCCCCTGGCGGGTGTACAGGTTTCAGCTCTTGGGCGGGTGTACAGGTTTCAGCTCCTGGGCGGGTGTACAGGTTTCAGCTCCTGGGCGGGTGTACAGGTTTCAGCTCCTGGGCGGGTGTACATGTTTCAGCTCCTGGGCGGGTGTACATGTTTCAGCTCCTGGGCGGGTGTACATGTTTCAGCTCCTGGGCGGGTGTACATGTTTCAGCTCCTGGGCGGGTGCACATGTTTCAGCTCCTGGGCGGGTGTACATGTTTCAGCTCCTGGGCGGGTGTACATGTTTCAGCTCCTGGGCGGGTGCACATGTTTCAGCTCCTGGGCGGGTGTACATGTTTCAGCTCCTGGGCGGGTGCACATGTTTCAGCTCCTGGGCGGGTGTACAGGTTTCAGCTCCTGGGCGGGTGTACAGGTTTCAGTTCCTGGGCGGGTGTACATGTTTCAGCTCCTGGGCGGGTGTACATGTTTCAGCTCCTGGGCGGGTGTACATGTTTCAGCTCCTGGGCGGGTGTACAGGTTTCAGCTCCTGGGCGGGTGCACATGTTTCAGCTCCTGGGCGGGTGTACATGTTTCAGCTCCTGGGCGGGTGTACATGTTTCAGCTCCTGGGCGGGTGCACATGTTTCAGCTCCTGGGCGGGTGTACATGTTTCAGCTCCTGGGCGGGTGCACATGTTTCAGCTCCTGGGCGGGTGAACATGTTTCAGCTCCTGGGCGGGTGTACATGTTTCAGCTCCTGGGCGGGTGTACATGTTTCAGCTCCTGGGCGGGTGTACATGTTTCAGCTCCTGGGCGGGTGTACATGTTTCAGCTCCTGGGCGGGTGCACATGTTTCAGCTCCTGGGCGGGTGTACATGTTTCAGCTCCTGGGCTGGTGTACATGTTTCAGCTCCTGGGCGGGTGCACATGTTTCAGCTCCTGGGCGGGTGCACATGTTTCAGCTCCTGGGCGGGTGTACATGTTTCAGCTCCTGGGCGGGTGTACATGTTTCAGCTCCTGGGCGGGTGTACATGTTTCAGCTCCTGGGCGGGTGTACATGTTTCAGCTCCTGGGCGGGTGTACAGGTTTCAGCTCCTGGGCGGGTGTACATGTTTCAGCTCCTGGGCGGGTGTACATGTTTCAGCTCCTGGGCGGGTGTACATGTTTCAGCTCCTGGGCGGGTGTACAGGTTTCAGCTCCTGGGCGGGTGCACATGTTTCAGCTCCTGGGCGGGTGTACATGTTTCAGCTCCTGGGCGGGTGTACATGTTTCAGCTCCTGGGCGGGTGCACATGTTTCAGCTCCTGGGCGGGTGTACATGTTTCAGCTCCTGGGCGGGTGCACATGTTTCAGCTCCTGGGCGGGTGTACATGTTTCAGCTCCTGGGCGGGTGTACATGTTTCAGCTCCTGGGCGGGTGTACATGTTTCAGCTCCTGGGCGGGTGTACATGTTTCAGCTCCTGGGCGGGTGTACATGTTTCAGCTCCTGGGCGGGTGTACATGTTTCAGCTCCTGGGCGGGTGTACATGTTTCAGCTCCTGGGCGGGTGTACATGTTTCAGCTCCTGGGCGGGTGCACATGTTTCAGCTCCTGGGCGGGTGTACATGTTTCAGCTCCTGGGCGGGTGTACATGTTTCAGCTCCTGGGCGGGTGTACATGTTTCAGCTCCTGGGCGGGTGTACATGTTTCAGCTCCTGGGCGGGTGCACATGTTTCAGCTCCTGGGCGGGTGTACATGTTTCAGCTCCTGGGCGGGTGTACATGTTTCAGCTCCTGGGCGGGTGTGAAAGGTGTAACCGGTGTTCCCTCTCCAGCCGGACGTGTGCCAGACGGACTTCGACGCCGCGGCGCTGATCCGGGGCGAGCTCTTCTTCTTTAAATCGGGTTTCGTGTGGCGGGTGCGCGAGGGCCGCCTGGAGAACGGGTACCCGGCTCTGGCGTCGCGGCACTGGAGAGGAATCCCCCAGAACATCGACGCGGCGTTTGAGGACAAGTCTGGAAACATCTGGTTCTTCCAAGGTCAGAGCGTCTGGTCAAACCTATAAAGGAAGTCCAGATCTGACCATCGCGTTTGACCGCTGTAAAAGCACTTTTGTTTTTGTATTTATCTGTTCAACTTTTCCTAAACAATTCATGTGTTTTTTTAACGTAACCTTCAATTATAAGTATTATTTTATTTTGATGGGACTTTACAATAATGAATCCTTAATTATTGTTGATTTGACCAATTGAAAAGTGGTGAGATCATGTCAAACTCTGGCCCGCGGGCCAAATCCGGCCCGCCGATTATTTAAAATTTATATTAAAAAAAAAATATATATATATATATATATATATATATATATCATTTAATCGACTCATAGAACCGTAGTTGCATACGTAACCGTTTTTATGGCTAAAACTACGCGTCCCACAATGCCGTGGGTGGCCGCCCCTCCCCCACAGGGCTCTGCTGCACTGCTGTGAGGGAGAAGTGCACTTGAAGCACTTTAGAGCAGAAGTTTAGTGGAGTCAGTTCAGGTGAACAGAGAACTACAGACGTGGAACTGTTAGTTACATTTAAAAGTTTATTTTGTTCTAAAGTCACATGTTTATCTCTGTAGAACTGTAGATCATCTCTGAAGTTGTAATGACATAAACTGAAGCTCATGTTGTTTTTATAAATACAGTTCAGTTTATGAGAACAAACGTTTTGTCATTTTAGGATTTATAAAGATATTTATTTATTATATTTTTAATAGTTTTATGTTTGACGTTATGTTCGGCCCCCGACCCAAATGAGTTTGACACCCCTGAACTAGAGCCAAGTACTCTAACAGCCTCCCCTCGTGCAGGGCATCATTACTGGGTGTTTGACGCGCAGATGCGGCAGCGGGGCCCGGAGCCTCTGTCGTCCCTGGGCGTGTCGGGCCCCGGGCTGCAGGCGTCTCTGCGCTGGGGCCACGACCACAGCTTCGACACGCTGCTGTTCAGAGGAGAACACTTCTGGAGGTTCAGTCCTAAAGAGGGCCGTGTGGAGCCCGTGGCCCCGCGCAGCCTGAGCGCCTGGAGGGGCCCCCGAGACATCGACGCCGCCTTCAGGGACATCTACGGTACGTGTGTGGGATGCCCTCCCGTCACTTGCTGCTGGACGAGAGTTTGTGTGGTCTGAATAAAGGTGTGGTTGTTGTGTGCTGGTTGCTAGGTTACGCTCACCTGATCCGGGGCCGTCAGTACTGGAAGTTTGACCCTGTCGGGCTCAACGCTCTGGACCCGGTGGGCGTGGCCCTGGAGGGTTATCCACGCTACATCGGAGTCGACTTCTTCAACTGCAGGATCTGAACCGACCCTCCGACCGGGGCCCGCCGCACTCCGACCGGGGCCCGCCGCGCTCCGACCGGGGCCCGCCGCGATGTGACCGGGGCCCGCCGCACTTTCTATTGTTGGACTTTTTACTTGGATTTTAATCTCAGGAACTAACGGTTCAGACTGTGCTGCAGTTTCTTTGTTTTGCACAATATTTCTGATATTTTTAATGTAGAAAACCAGGTCTAAACCAGGTCTAAACCAGGTCTAAACCAGGTCTAAACCAGGTCTAAACCAGGTCTAAACCAGGTCTAAACCAGGTCTAAACCAGGACTAAACCAGGTCTAAACCAGGTCTAAACCAGGTCTAAACCAGGTCTAAACCAGGATTAAACCTGGACTAAACCAGGACTAAATCAGGACTAACAGTGCAGTACGCTGCAACTGTCTCATATTTAAACTCTTTTAGTGTTGTACATATTTACTTTGTTAATCCAACATCTGTACATGTCATTTAAAAAAAAAAATCGTTTAATAAAATCATATTCTTTGATGTAAAGGATGAACGTCAGAATGTGAGTGAACGCCTCAGGTCATGGGGGACGTGGAGGACATGGAGGACGTGGAGGTCATGGAGGACATGGGGGACGTGGAGGACATTGAGGTCATGGAGGTCATGGGGGACATGGGGGACATGGAGGTCATGGAGGTCGTGGAGGACATGGAGGCTATGGACGACATGGAGGACGTGGAGGACATGGGGGACATGGAGGACATTGAGGTCATGGAGGTCATGGGGGACATGGGGGACATGGAGGTCATGGAGGTCGTGGAGGACATGGAGGCTATGGACGACATGGAGGACGTGGAGGACATGGGGGACATGGAGGACATTGAGGTCATGGAGGTCATGGGGGACATGGGGGTCATGGAGGTCATGGAGGTCATGGGGGACGTGGAGGACATGGAGGCTATGGACGACATGGAGGACGTGGAGGACATGGGGGACATTGAGGTCATGGAGGTCATGGGGGACATGGGGGACATGGAGGTCATGGAGGTCATGGAGGTCATGGGGGACATTGAGGTCATGGAGGTCATGGGGGACATGGAGGTCATGGAGGTCATGGGGGACATGGAGGTCATGGAGGTCATGGGGGACATGGAGGTCATGGAGGTCATGGGGGACATGGAGGTCATGGAGGTCATGGGGGTCATGGAGGTTTAAGGTTCAGTAGTTGTAATGACAGTATTTATATATATATATATTTATTTATATATACATATACATGTATATGTGGTCTACCACTCATCAGTGGTGAGGAGCTGCAGCAGATCACATGATCATAAATGAAGCAGTTTCATTAAGTTTATGATTAGAGCAGTTTGAGTGTTTTCATGTGGAGTGTGTGTGGAGCCCCCTGGTGGTGAACACGGAGCTGTTGTACCTGAAACAACAAATATCAAAACTGAAAATACGACAGAAACACGGCTCCAAACCTGGACTAAGTCTGACCTGGAGAATCCAGAGGAGTTTGGAGCTGTGAGTCTGGACTGGACCAGGTCTGGACCAGGACTTTGGACATCAGCAGGACCAGGACGGGGACCAGGACTTTGGACATCAGCAGGACCAGGACGGGGACCAGGACTTTGGACATCAGCAGGACCAGGACGGGGACCAGGACTTGAGGCTGGTCTGAGGAGGGTCTTCTGTGCGTGACAGAGCCGCTCTCTGCTGCAGAGACACAGAGACTCCTCCAGGGGGCGCAGCGGGATCTGAGCTAAAGCTGCATTCTGGAACATCCACAGAAAGACAAGTTTATTTGTGTCGCACGTTTCACACACAAGACAATTCATAGAGCTCAAAACAGGAAAAATGCATTAAAATCACAAATAAATGACAGAAATCACAAAACAGTTTAAGAAATAAAAGAGAAGCGAGCAAAGTAAATCCTTTCAGTCATATGACACCAGCAGGAGGCCGCTCCATGTTTAGTCCTGACTCTGGCACCAGCAGGAGGCCATGTTTAGTGCTGACTCTGGCACCAGCAGGAGGCCGGTCCATGTTTAGTCCTGACTCTGGCACCAGCAGGAGGCCGGTCCATGTTTAGTCCTGACTCTGGCACCAGCAGGAGGCCGCTCCATGTTTAGTCCTGACTCTGGCACCAGCAGGAGGCCGCTCCATGTTTAGTGCTGACTCTGGCACCAGCAGGAGGCCATGTTTAGTGCTGACTCTGGCACCAGCAGGAGGCCGGTCCATGTTTAGTCCTGACTCTGGCACCAGCAGGAGGCCGGTCCATGTTTAGTCCTGACTCTGGCACCAGCAGGAGGCCGGTCCATGTTTAGTCCTGACTCTGGCACCAGCAGGAGGCCGGTCCATGTTTAGTCCTGACTCTGGCACCAGCAGGAGGCCGCTCCATGTTTAGTCCTGACTCTGGCACCAGCAGGAGGCCGGTCCATGTTTAGTCCTGACTCTGGCACCAGCAGGAGGCCGGTCCATGTTTAGTCCTGACTCTGGCACCAGCAGGAGGCCATGTTTAGTCCTGACTCTGGCACCAGCAGGAGGCCGGTCCATGTTTAGTCCTGACTCTGGCACCAGCAGGAGGCCGGTCCATGTTTAGTCCTGACTCTGGCACTAGCAGGAGGCCGCTCCATGTTTAGTCCTGACTCTGGCACCAGCAGGAGGCCGGTCCATGTTTAGTCCTGACTCTGGCACCAGCAGGAGGCCATGTTTAGTCCTGACTCTGGCACCAGCAGGAGGCCGGTCCATGTTTAGTCCTGACTCTGGCACCAGCAGGAGGCCGGTCCATGTTTAGTCCTGACTCTGGCACCAGCAGGAGGCCGCTCCATGTTTAGTCCTGACTCTGGCACCAGCAGGAGGCCGGTCCATGTTTAGTCCTGACTCTGGCACCAGCAGGAGGCCGCTCCATGTTTAGTCCTGACTCTGGCACCAGCAGGAGGCCGCTCCATGTTTAGTCCTGACTCTGGCACCAGCAGGAGGCCGGTCCATGTTTAGTCCTGACTCTGGCACCAGCAGGAGGCCGCTCCATGTTTAGTCCTGACTCTGGCACCAGCAGGAGGCCGGTCCATGTTTAGTCCTGACTCTGGCACCAGCAGGAGGCCGCTCCATGTTTAGTCCTGACTCTGGCACCAGCAGGAGGCCGCTCCATGTTTAGTCCTGACTCTGGCACCAGCAGGAGGCCGGTCCATGTTTAGTCCTGACTCTGGCACCAGCAGGAGGCCGCTCCATGTTTAGTCCTGACTCTGGCACCAGCAGGAGGCCGGTCCATGTTTAGTCCTGACTCTGGCACCAGCAGGAGGCCGGTCCATGTTTAGTCCTGACTCTGGCACCAGCAGGAGGCCGCTCCATGTTTAGTCCTGACTCTGGCACCAGCAGGAGGCCGCTCCATGTTTAGTCCTGACTCTGGCACCAGCAGGAGGCCGGTCCATGTTTAGTCCTGACTCTGGCACCAGCAGGAGGCCGGTCCATGTTTAGTCCTGACTCTGGCACCAGCAGGAGGCCGGTCCATGTTTAGTCCTGACTCTGGCACCAGCAGGAGGCCGCTCCATGTTTAGTCCTGACTCTGGCACCAGCAGGAGGCCGCTCCATGTTTAGTCCTGACTCTGGCACCAGCAGGAGGCCGCTCCATGTTTAGTCCTGACTCTGGCACCAGCAGGAGGCCGCTCCATGTTTAGTCCTGACTCTGGCACCAGCAGGAGGCCGGTCCATGTTTAGTCCTGATTCTGGCACCAGCAGGAGGCCGCTCCATGTTTAGTCCTGACTCTGGCACCAGCAGGAGGCCGCTCCATGTTTAGTCCTGACTCTGGCACCAGCAGGAGGCCGCTCCATGTTTAGTCCTGACTCTGGCACCAGCAGGAGGCCGGTCCATGTTTAGTCCTGACTCTGGCACCAGCAGGAGGCCGGTCCATGTTTAGTCCTGACTCTGGCACCAGCAGGAGGCCGGTCCATGTTTAGTCCTGACTCTGGCACCAGCGGGAGGCCGGTCCATGTTTAGTCCTGACTCTGGCACCAGCGGGAGGCCGCTCCATGTTTAGTCCTGACTCTGGCACGAGCAGGAGGCCGGTCCATGTTTAGTCCTGACTCTGGCACCAGCAGGAGGCCGGTCCATGTTTAGTCCTGACTCTGGCACCAGCAGGAGGCCGCTCCATGTTTAGTCCTGACTCTGGCACCAGCAGGAGGCCGCTCCATGTTTAGTCCTGACTCTGGCACCAGCAGGAGGCCGCTCCGTGTTTAGTCCTGACTCTGGCACCAGCAGGAGGCCGCTCCGTGTTTAGTCCTGACTCTGGCACCAGCAGGAGGCCGCTCCGTGTTTAGTCCTGACTCTGGCACCAGCAGGAGGCCGCTCCATGTTTAGTCCTGACTCTGGCACCAGCAGGAGGCCGCTCCATGTTTAGTCCTGACTCTGGCACCAGCAGGAGGCTGGTCCATGTTTAGTCCTGACTCTGGCACCAGCAGGAGGCCGGTCCATGTTTAGTCCTGACTCTGGCACCAGCAGGAGGCCGGTCCATGTTTAGTCCTGACTCTGGCACCAGCAGGAGGCCGCTCCATGTTTAGTCCTGACTCTGGCACCAGCAGGAGGCCGCTCCATGTTTAGTCCTGACTCTGGCACCAGCAGGAGGCCGCTCCATGTTTAGTCCTGACTCTGGCACCAGCAGGAGGCCGCTCCATGTTTAGTCCTGACTCTGGCACCAGCAGGAGGCCGCTCCATGTTTAGTCCTGACTCTGGCACCAGCAGGAGGCCGCTCCATGTTTAGTCCTGACTCTGGCACCAGCAGGAGGCCGCTCCATGTTTAGTCCTGACTCTGGCACCAGCAGGAGGCCGCTCCATGTTTAGTCCTGACTCTGGCACCAGCAGGAGGCCGCTCCATGTTTAGTCCTGACTCTGGCACCAGCAGGAGGCCGCTCCATGTTTAGTCCTGACTCTGGCACCAGCAGGAGGCCGCTCCATGTTTAGTCCTGACTCTGGCACCAGCAGGAGGCCGGTCCATGTTTAGTCCTGACTCTGGCACCAGCGGGAGGCCGCTCCATGTTTAGTCCTGACTCTGGCACCAGAAGGAGGCCGCTCCATGTTTAGTCCTGACTCTGGCACCAGCAGGAGGCCGCTCCATGTTTAGTCCTGACTCTGGCACCAGCAGGAGGCTGGTCCATGTTTAGTCCTGACTCTGGCACCAGCAGGAGGCCGGTCCATGTTTAGTCCTGACTCTGGCACCAGCAGGAGGCCGCTCCATGTTTAGTCCTGACTCTGGCACCAGCAGGAGGCCGCTCCATGTTTAGTCCTGACTCTGGCACCAGCAGGAGGCCGCTCCATGTTTAGTCCTGACTCTGGCACCAGCAGGAGGCCGGTCCATGTTTAGTCCTGACTCTGGCACCAGCAGGAGGCCGGTCCATGTTTAGTCCTGACTCTGGCACCAGCAGGAGGCCGGTCCATGTTTAGTCCTGACTCTGGCACCAGCAGGAGGCCGGTCCATGTTTAGTCCTGACTCTGGCACCAGCAGGAGGCAGGTCCATGTTTAGTCCTGACTCTGGCACCAGCGGGAGGCCGGTCCATGTTTAGTCCTGACTCTGGAACCAGCGGGAGGCCGGTCCATGTTTAGTCCTGACTCTGGCACCAGCGGGAGGCCGGTCCATGTTTAGTCCTGACTCTGGCACCAGCGGGAGGCCGGTCCATGTTTAGTCCTGACTCTGGCACCAGCGGGAGGCCGGTCCATGTTTAGTCCTGACTCTGGCACCAGCGGGAGGCCGGTCCATGTTTAGTCCTGACTCTGGCACCAGCAGGAGGCCGCTCCATGTTTAGTCCTGACTCTGGCACCAGCAGGAGGCCGCTCCGTGTTTAGTCCTGACTCTGGCACCAGCAGGAGGCCGCTCCGTGTTTAGTCCTGACTCTGGCACCAGCAGGAGGCCGCTCCGTGTTTAGTCCTGACTCTGGCACCAGCAGGAGGCCGCTCCATGTTTAGTCCTGACTCTGGCACCAGCAGGAGGCCGCTCCATGTTTAGTCCTGACTCTGGCACCAGCAGGAGGCTGGTCCATGTTTAGTCCTGACTCTGGCACCAGCAGGAGGCTGGTCCATGTTTAGTCCTGACTCTGGCACCAGCAGGAGGCCGGTCCATGTTTAGTCCTGACTCTGGCACCAGCAGGAGGCCGCTCCATGTTTAGTCCTGACTCTGGCACCAGCAGGAGGCCGCTCCATGTTTAGTCCTGACTCTGGCACCAGCAGGAGGCCGCTCCATGTTTAGTCCTGACTCTGGCACCAGCAGGAGGCCGCTCCATGTTTAGTCCTGACTCTGGCACCAGCGGGAGGCCGGTCCATGTTTAGTCCTGACTCTGGCACCAGCAGGAGGCCGGTCCATGTTTAGTCCTGACTCTGGCACCAGCAGGAGGCCGGTCCATGTTTAGTCCTGACTCTGGCACCAGCAGGAGGCCGCTCCATGTTTAGTCCTGACTCTGGCACCAGCAGGAGGCCGCTCCGTGTTTAGTCCTGACTCTGGCACCAGCAGGAGGCCGCTCCATGTTTAGTCCTGACTCTGGCACCAGCAGGAGGCCGCTCCGTGTTTAGTCCTGACTCTGGCACCAGCAGGAGGCCGCTCCATGTTTAGTCCTGACTCTGGCACCAGCAGGAGGCCGCTCCATGTTTAGTCCTGACTCTGGCACCAGCAGGAGGCTGGTCCATGTTTAGTCCTGACTCTGGCACCAGCAGGAGGCTGGTCCATGTTTAGTCCTGACTCTGGCACCAGCAGGAGGCCGCTCCATGTTTAGTCCTGACTCTGGCACCAGCAGGAGGCCGCTCCATGTTTAGTCCTGACTCTGGCACCAGCAGGAGGCCGCTCCATGTTTAGTCCTGACTCTGGCACCAGCAGGAGGCCGCTCCATGTTTAGTCCTGACTCTGGCACCAGCAGGAGGCCGCTCCATGTTTAGTCCTGACTCTGGCACCAGCAGGAGGCCGCTCCATGTTTAGTCCTGACTCTGGCACCAGCAGGAGGCCGCTCCATGTTTAGTCCTGACTCTGGCACCAGCAGGAGGCCGGTCCATGTTTAGTCCTGACTCTGGCACCAGCAGGAGGCTGGTCCATGTTTAGTCCTGACTCTGGCACCAGCAGGAGGCTGGTCCATGTTTAGTCCTGACTCTGGCACCAGCAGGAGGCCGCTCAATGTTTAGTCCTGACTCTGGCACCAGCAGGAGGCCGCTCCATGTTTAGTCCTGACTCTGGCACCAGCAGGAGGCCGCTCCATGTTTAGTCCTGACTCTGGCACCAGCAGGAGGCCGCTCCATGTTTAGTCCTGACTCTGGCACCAGCAGGAGGCCGCTCCATGTTTAGTCCTGACTCTGGCACCAGCAGGAGGCAACTCCATGTTTAGTCCTGACTCTGGCACCAGCAGGAGGCTGGTCCATGTTTAGTCCTGACTCTGGCACCAGCAGGAGGCCGGTCCATGTTTAGTCCTGACTCTGGCACCAGCAGGAGGCCGCTCCATGTTTAGTCCTGACTCTGGCACCAGCAGGAGGCCGCTCCATGTTTAGTCCTGACTCTGGCACCAGCAGGAGGCCGCTCCATGTTTAGTCCTGACTCTGGCACCAGCAGGAGGCCGGTCCATGTTTAGTCCTGACTCTGGCACCAGCAGGAGGCCGCTCCATGTTTAGTCCTGACTCTGGCACCAGCAGGAGGCCGCTCCATGTTTAGTCCTGACTCTGGCACCAGCAGGAGGCCGCTCCATGTTTAGTCCTGACTCTGGCACCAGCAGGAGGCCGCTCCATGTTTAGTCCTGACTCTGGCACCAGCAGGAGGCCGCTCCATGTTTAGTCCTGACTCTGGCACCAGCAGGAGGCCGCTCCATGTTTAGTCCTGACTCTGGCACCAGCAGGAGGCCGGTCCATGTTTAGTCCTGACTCTGGCACCAGCAGGAGGCCGCTCCATGTTTAGTCCTGACTCTGGCACCAGCAGGAGGCCGCTCCATGTTTAGTCCTGACTCTGGCACCAGCAGGAGGCCGCTCCATGTTTAGTCCTGACTCTGGCACCAGCAGGAGGCCGGTCCATGTTTAGTCCTGACTCTGGCACCAGCAGGAGGCCGCTCCATGTTTAGTCCTGACTCTGGCACCAGCAGGAGGCCGGTCCATGTTTAGTCCTGACTCTGGCACCAGCAGGAGGCCGCTCCATGTTTAGTCCTGACTCTGGCACCAGCAGGAGGCCGCTCCATGTTCAGTCCTGACTCTGGCACCAGCAGGAGGCCGCTCCATGTTTAGTCCTGACTCTGGCACCAGCAGGAGGCCGCTCCATGTTTAGTCCTGACTCTGGCACCAGCAGGAGGCTGGTCCATGTTTAGTCCTGACTCTGGCACCAGCAGGAGGCCGGTCCATGTTTAGTCCTGACTCTGGCACCAGCAGGAGGCCGCTCCATGTTTAGTCCTGACTCTGGCACCAGCAGGAGGCCGCTCCATGTTTAGTCCTGACTCTGGCACCAGCAGGAGGCCGCTCCATGTTTAGTCCTGACTCTGGCACCAGCAGGAGGCCGCTCCATGTTTAGTCCTGACTCTGGCACCAGCAGGAGGCCGCTCCATGTTTAGTCCTGACTCTGGCACCAGCAGGAGGCCGGTCCATGTTTAGTCCTGACTCTGGCACCAGCAGGAGGCCGCTCCATGTTTAGTCCTGACTCTGGCACCAGCAGGAGGCCGCTCCATGTTTAGTCCTGACTCTGGCACCAGCAGGAGGCAACTCCATGTTTAGTCCTGACTCTGGCACCAGCAGGAGGCTGGTCCATGTTTAGTCCTGACTCTGGCACCAGCAGGAGGCCGGTCCATGTTTAGTCCTGACTCTGGCACCAGCAGGAGGCCGCTCCATGTTTAGTCCTGACTCTGGCACCAGCAGGAGGCCGCTCCATGTTTAGTCCTGACTCTGGCACCAGCAGGAGGCCGCTCCATGTTTAGTCCTGACTCTGGCACCAGCAGGAGGCCGGTCCATGTTTAGTCCTGACTCTGGCACCAGCAGGAGGCCGCTCCATGTTTAGTCCTGACTCTGGCACCAGCAGGAGGCCGCTCCATGTTTAGTCCTGACTCTGGCACCAGCAGGAGGCCGCTCCATGTTTAGTCCTGACTCTGGCACCAGCAGGAGGCCGCTCCATGTTTAGTCCTGACTCTGGCACCAGCAGGAGGCCGGTCCATGTTTAGTCCTGACTCTGGCACCAGCAGGAGGCCGCTCCATGTTTAGTCCTGACTCTGGCACCAGCAGGAGGCCGGTCCATGTTTAGTCCTGACTCTGGCACCAGCAGGAGGCCGCTCCATGTTTAGTCCTGACTCTGGCACCAGCAGGAGGCCGCTCCATGTTTAGTCCTGACTCTGGCACCAGCAGGAGGCCGCTCCATGTTTAGTCCTGACTCTGGCACCAGCAGGAGGCCGCTCCATGTTTAGTCCTGACTCTGGCACCAGCAGGAGGCCGCTCCATGTTTAGTCCTGACTCTGGCACCAGCAGGAGGCCGGTCCATGTTTAGTCCTGACTCTGGCACCAGCAGGAGGCCGCTCCATGTTTAGTCCTGACTCTGGCACCAGCAGGAGGCCGGTCCATGTTTAGTCCTGACTCTGGCACCAGCAGGAGGCCGCTCCATGTTTAGTCCTGACTCTGGCACCAGCAGGAGGCCGCTCCATGTTCAGTCCTGACTCTGGCACCAGCAGGAGGCCGCTCCATGTTTAGTCCTGACTCTGGCACCAGCAGGAGGCCGCTCCATGTTTAGTCCTGACTCTGGCACCAGCAGGAGGCTGGTCCATGTTTAGTCCTGACTCTGGCACCAGCAGGAGGCCGGTCCATGTTTAGTCCTGACTCTGGCACCAGCAGGAGGCCGCTCCATGTTTAGTCCTGACTCTGGCACCAGCAGGAGGCCGGTCCATGTTTAGTCCTGACTCTGGCACCAGCAGGAGGCCGCTCCATGTTTAGTCCTGACTCTGGCACCAGCAGGAGGCCGCTCCATGACCTAATGGCAGCATTTAGAGGTTGAACAGTATGGGTCCCAGGACTGACCCTTGGGGCACCCCACAGGTCAGGGGCATGTGGTCTGAGACACAGTTTCCAATTCAAACAAAGAACAGCTGAACTCCAGATATAAAGAAACTAAACCAGGACCAAACCAGGACTTGTTCAGAACACTGGAGCAGATTAAACACGAAGGTAACCATAGTGACACCTATAGTGGGCGGAGCTCTGACCTGCAGCAGCAGCCTTTGGTTCTTCATGTCCTGTTTCCACGGCAACACGTAGAAGCGCGGGATCATGGGATGTAAGGCAGAGAAGAGAGGGGCGTGGCCTGAGGAGGGATGGGCGTTGCCTGAGGGTTGACGGGCGTAACCTGAAGACAGAGGGGCGTGGTCTGAGGACGGAGATACATGCCTTGAGGATGGAGGGGCGTGGACTGTGGAGAAAGGGGGGTGGCCTGCAGGGGATGGGGTGTGGCCTGCAGGGGATGGGGCGTGGCCAGAGGATCTGAAACACACACAGTGGCAGAGTCCTCACATCGCACACTTTACAGACACATTCACACACACACAAGAGGATCAGAATGTGTGGTGTTTAGTGGGCGGGGCTAGGGGGTAGGTGAAAACATGCTCTAAAGACGAGGGAACGCTGTGACACAGACGGGTGTGGTCAAAGACACGCCCAGAATCATCAGAAATAAGCTGAAGTGAAAGCAGCTGATTTCATATCAATCCAAGACAAACTCTGTGTTACCATGACAACAAACACACTAAAGAGGAGCTGGATAAGGCTAACGCTAAGCAGTAAGTATCACTTTACTTCTATTCATGAAAATATACTTTGGTTATTATAAAACCCATGAAAGAAAGTTCTAAATGACACGTCTTTAAGAAGAACTTTCCATAAAGCAACAATGTCTGTGATGATGAAATATACAAATAATATATATAATATAATATACATGAAGTTTAAAGTCACTAATGTTTTATCAAACATAAACAATTGTTTGTGTTTTTATCTCCTCTTCATGTAGTAATGTTACTCTGTGACAGTGACAGTATAAGTATATAATATAAGTTATATACTATAAGTCATATACTATAAGTTATATAATATAAGTCATATACTATAAGTTATATAATATAAGTCATATACTATAAGTTATATAATATAAGTCATATACTATAAGTTATATAATATAAGTTATATACTATAAGTTATATAATATAAGTTATATAACTATAACTGTCACTTATGGTCTATAAGTGACAGTGTCACTGAGACGTTAAATGTCATTTCTCACGAACGGATATTCCTCAAAAACAGGGTCATGTCCAATAGCGCCCCCTGTGTCTGTGAGAGGAAGAGCGCCCCCTGTGTCTGTGAGAGGAAGAGCGCCCCCTGTGTCTGTGAGAGGAAGAGCGCCCCCTGTGTGTGAGAGGAAGAGCGCCCCCTGTGTCTGTGAGAGGAAGAGCGCCCCCTGTGTCTGTGAGAGGAAGAGCGCCCCCTGTGTGTGAGAGGAAGAGCGCCCCCTGTGTCTATGAGAGGAAGAGCGCCCCCTGTGTCTGTGAGAGGAAGAGCGCCCCCTGTGTCTATGAGAGGAAGAGCGCCCCCTGTGTCTATGAGAGGAAGAGCGCCCCCTGTGTCTGTGAGAGGAAGAGCGCCCCCTGTGTCTGTGAGAGGAAGAGCGCCCCCTGTGTCTGTGAGAGGAAGAGCGCCCCCTGTGTCTGTGAGAGGAAGAGCGCCCCCTGTGTCTATGAGAGGAAGAGCGCCCCCTGTGTCTATGAGAGGAAGAGCGCCCCCTGTGTCTGTGAGAGGAAGAGCGCCCCCTGTGTCTATGAGAGGAAGAGCGCCCCCTGTGTGTGTGAGAGGAAGAGCGCCCCCTGTGTCTGAAACATGAGCTTCAGCTTCTGGAAAACAAAACGACTCAATATATTTATGACAGATTCATCTTTTTCTGGACTGAGACTTTTGAAACATTTAAACAGAATAAACGCTTGTTACTCACTGGAGCCGCTCCGTCTCTGTCCCGGGCGCCATGTTTACCGTCGCCATGGAAACGCAGCCCGGTGCATCCTGGGTACTGCACTGGTGATGTCACGACTACTTCCTGTGCAAAAGGAAACTACGACATAAAGATACAAAATAATCACATGACATAATGTGAAGAAACATTTCATAGTTTTAAAGCTTTTATTGTTCATTTTTGTCTCACATTTGTCTCATTTGTCTCACATTTGTCTCATTTGTCTCACATTTGTCTCATATTGGTCCTCATGTCCTGAGAGAGGGGGAGGAGCTCGGACTAGAGCTGAGGCTCATCAGGAATGCCTCAGCAGGAGGAAGTGTCTGGGGTGAGGGAAGTGTGGATTTGACCTTGAGTCTGGAAACGACCGATGAAGAAAAACACTTTTGCCTCGTCAGCAAAAACACAATAAATAACTTTATTTCACAAAAGACTCAAAACTCACAGTTGATTTGAGTCGAAACAGAAGAAACTAAACTGCTCAAAACAGGATGAGTTTTTATTCCCAGAAAACATCAGAAACGACTCAACTTTTGCTCTATTAGTTTTATTTGAGCAACAAAAACATCGAGTGTCAAACTTTGGACAAACAAAGATCTGAAGAGGACGAATCTTCTTCTTTTACAAAACTATATCATATTTACATTTCTATTTCATGAAGAACAAAGAGTCTGAGCTCCACCAGGGGGTGTGGCCTGTCCACCAGGGGGTGTGGCCTGTCCACCGGGGGGTGTGGCCTGTCCACCGGGGGGTGTGGCCTGTCCACCGGGGGGTGTGGCCTGTCCACCGGGGGGTGTGGCCTGTCCACCAGGGGGTGTGGCCTGTCCACCAGGGGGTGTGGCCTGTCCACCAGGGGGTGTGGCCTGTCCACCGGGGGGTGTGGCCTGTCCACCGGGGGGTGTGGCCTGTCCACCGGGGGGTGTGGCCTGTCCACCGGGGGGTGTGGCCTGTCCACCAGGGGGTGTGGCCTGTCCACCGGGGGGTGTGGCCTGTCCACCGGGGGGTGTGGCCTGTCCACCGGGGGGTGTGGCCTGTCCACCAGGGGGTGTGGCCTGTCCACCAGGGGGCGGCAACTCAGGAGGCCTCGTCCAGAAGCCTCTGCAGGTTCCTCTGCACCTGAAACCAGAGACATAAGGACTAAACCAGGTCTAAACCAGGATTAAACCTGGACTAAACCAGGTCTAAACCAGGTCTAAACCAGGTCTAAACCAGGTCTAAACCAGGTCTAAACCAGGTCTAAACCAGGACTAAACCAGGATTAAACCTGGACTAAACCAGGTCTAAACCAGGTCTAAACCAGGTCTAAACCAGGTCTAAACCAGGTCTAAACCAGGTCTAAACCAGGATTAAACCTGGACTAAACCAGGTCTAAACCAGGTCTAAACCAGGATTAAACCTGGACTAAACCAGGTCTAAACCAGGTCTAAACCAGGACTAAACCAGGTCTAAACCAGGTCTAAACCAGGACTAAACCAGGTCTAAACCAGGTCTAAACCAGGTCTAAACCAGGATTAAACCTGGACTAAACCAGGTCTAAACCAGGTCTAAACCAGGATTAAACCTGGACTAAACCAGGTCTAAACCAGGACTAAACCAGGTCTAAACCAGGTCTAAACCAGGACTAAACCAGGTCTAAACCAGGTCTAAACCAGGTCTAAACCAGGATTAAACCTGGACTAAACCAGGTCTAAACCAGGACTAAACCAGGTCTAAACCAGGATTAAACCTGGACTAAACCAGGTCTAAACCAGGTCTAAACCAGGTCTAAACCAGGTCTAAACCAGGTCTAAACCAGGATTAAACCTGGACTAAACCAGGTCTAAACCAGGTCTAAACCAGGTCTAAACCAGGTCTAAACCAGGTCTAAACCAGGTCTAAACCAGGACTAAACCAGGTCTAAACCAGGTCTAAACCAGGTCTAAACCAGGATTAAACCTGGACTAAACCAGGTCTAAACCAGGTCTAAACCAGGACTAAACCAGGTCTAAACCAGGTCTAAACCAGGACTAAACCAGGTCTAAACCAGGTCTAAACCAGGATTAAACCTGGACTAAACCAGGTCTAAACCAGGTCTAAACCAGGATTAAACCTGGACTAAACCAGGTCTAAACCAGGTCTAAACCAGGACTAAACCAGGTCTAAACCAGGTCTAAACCAGGACTAAACCAGGTCTAAACCAGGTCTAAACCAGGATTAAACCTGGACTAAACCAGGTCTAAACCAGGTCTAAACCAGGACTAAACCAGGTCTAAACCAGGATTAAACCTGGACTAAACCAGGTCTAAACCAGGTCTAAACCAGGACTAAACCAGGTCTAAACCAGGTCTAAACCAGGACTAAACCAGGTCTAAACCAGGATTAAACCTGGACTAAACCAGGTCTAAACCAGGTCTAAACCAGGACTAAACCAGGTCTAAACCAGGTCTAAACCAGGTCTAAACCAGGTCTAAACCAGGTCTAAACCAGGTCTAAACCAGGTCTAAACCAGGTCTAAACCAGGTCTAAACCAGGACTAAACCAGGTCTAAACCAGGTCTAAACCAGGTCTAAACCAGGTCTAAACCAGGACTAAACCAGGTCTAAACCAGGTCTAAACCAGGTCTAAACCAGGACTAAACCAGGTCTAAACCAGGTCTAAAGCAGGACTAAACCAGGTCTAAACCAGGTCTAAACCAGGTCTAAACCAGGACTAAACCAGGACTAAACCAGGTCTAAACCAGGTCTAAACCAGGTCTAAACCAGGACTAAACCAGGTCTAAACCAGGACTAAACCAGGTCTAAACCAGGTCTAAACCAGGTCTAAACCAGGACTAAACCAGGTCTAAACCAGGACTAAACCAGGTCTAAACCAGGTCTAAAGCAGGACTAAACCAGGTCGAAACCAGGTCTAAACCAGGTCTAAACCAGGACTAAACCAGGTCTAAACCAGGACTAAACCAGGTCTAAACCAGGTCTAAACCAGGACTAAACCAGGTCTAAACCAGGTCTAAACCAGGACTAAACCAGGTCTAAACCAGGACTAAATCAGGTCTAAACCAGGACTAAACCAGGTCTAAACCAGGTCTAAACCAGGACTAAACCAGGTCTAAACCAGGACTAAACCAGGACTAAACCAAGTCTAAACCAGGACTAAACCAAAACTAAACCAGGTCTAAACCAGGACTAAACCAGGACTAAACCAGGACTAAACCAGGACTAAACCAGGACTAAACCAGGACTAAAGCAGGTCTAAACCAGGACTAAACCAGGTCTAAACCAGGTCTAAACCAGGACTAAACCAGGTCTAAACCAGGACTAAACCAGGACTAAAGCAGGTCTAAACCAGGACATAACCAGGTCTAAACCAGGACTAAACCAGGACTAAACCAGGTCTAAACCAGGACTAAACCAGGACTAAACCAGGTCTAAACCAGGACTAAACCAGGACTAAACCAGGTCTAAACCAGGTCTAAACCAGGACTAAACCAGGACTAAACCAGGACTAAACCAGGTCTAAACCAGGTCTAAACCAGGACTAAACCAGGACTAAACCAGGTCTAAACCAGGTCTAAACCAGGACTAAACCAGGACTAAACCAGGACTAAACCAGGTCTAAACCAGGTCTAAACCAGGTCCAAACCAGGTCTAAACCAGGACTAAACCAGGACTAAACCAGGACTAAACCAGGTCTAAACCAGGTCTAAACCAGGACTAAACCAGGACTAAACCAGGACTAAACCAGGTCTAAACCAGGTCTAAACCAGGACTAAACCAGGACTAAACCAGGTCTAAACCAGGACTAAACCAGGTCTAAACCAGGACTAAACCAGGTCTAAACCAGGTCTAAACCAGGTCTAAACCAGGACTAAACCAGGACTAAACCAGGACTAAACCAGGACTAAAGCAGGACTAAACCAGGACTAAACCAGGTCTAAACCAGGTCTAAACCAGGACTAAACCAGGTCTAAACCAGGACTAAACCAGGTCTAAACCAGGACTAAACCAGGACTAAACCAGGACTAAACCAGGTCTAAACCAGGACTAAACCAGGACTAAACCAGGTCTAAACCAGGACTAAACCAGGACTAAACCAGGACTAAACCAGGACTAAAGCAGGTCTAAACCAGGACTAAACCAGGTCTAAACCAGGACTAAACCAGGACTAAACCAGGTCTAAACCAGGACTAAACCAGGACTAAACCAGGACTAAACCAGGTCTAAACCAGGACTAAACCAGGACTAAACCAGGTCTAAACCAGGACTAAACCAGGTCTAAACCAGGTCTAAACCAGGACTAAACCAGGACTAAACCAGGACTAAACCAGGTCCAAACCAGGACTAAACCAGGACTAAACCAGGACTAAACAAGGTCTAAACAAGGTCTAAACCAGGACTAAACCAGGTCTAAACCAGGACTAAACCAGGTCTAAACCAAGACTAAACCAGGACTAAACCAGGTCTAAACCAGGACTAAACCAGGTCCAAACCAAGACTAAACCAGGACTAAACCAGGACTAAACCAGGTCTAAACCAGGACTAAACCAGGACTAAACCAGGACTAAACAAGGTCTAAACAAGGTCTAAACCAGGACTAAACCAGGACTAAACCAGGACTAAACCAGGACTAAACCAGGACTAAACCAGTTCTAAACCAGGTCTAAACCAGGACTAAACCAGGACTAAACCAGGTCTAAACCAGGTCTAAACCAGGTCCAAACCAGGTCTAAACCAGGACTAAACCAGGACTAAACCAGGACTAAACCAGGTCTAAACCAGGTCTAAACCAGGACTAAACCAGGACTAAACCAGGACTAAACCAGGTCTAAACCAGGTCTAAACCAGGGCTAAACCAGGTCTAAACCAGGTCTAAACCAGGACTAAACCAGGACTAAACCAGGACTAAACCAGGACTAAACCAGGTCTAAACCAAGACTAAACCAGGACTAAACAAGGACTAAACCAGGGCTAAACCAGGTCTAAACCAGGTCTAAACCAGGACTAAACCAGGACTAAACCAGGACTAAACCAGGACTAAACCAGGTCTAAACCAAGACTAAACCAGGACTAAACAAGGACTAAACCAGGGCTAAACCAGGTCTAAACCAGGTCTAAACCAGGACTAAACCAGGTCTTAACCAGGACTAAACCAGGACTAAACCAGGACTAAACCAGGTCTAAACCAAGACTAAACCAGGACTAAACCAGGACTAAACCAGGACTAAACCAGGTCTAAACCAGGACTAAACCAGGACTAAACCAGGTCTAAACCAGGACTAAACCAGGACTAAACAAGGACTAAACCAGGTCTAAACCAGGTCTAAACCAGGACTAAACCAGGACTAAACCAGGACTAAACCAGGACTAAACCAGGTCTAAACCAGGTCTAAACCAGGACTAAACCAGGACTAAACCAGGTCTAAACCAGGTCTAAACCAGGACTAAACCAGGACTAAACCAGGACTAAACCAGGTCTAAACCAGGTCTAAACCAGGTCCAAACCAGGTCTAAACCAGGACTAAACCAGGACTAAACCAGGTCTAAACCAGGTCTAAACCAGGACTAAACCAGGACTAAACCAGGACTAAACCAGGTCTAAACCAGGTCTAAACCAGGACTAAACCAGGTCTAAACCAGAACTAAACCAGGACTAAACCAGGACTAAACCAGGACTAAACCAGGTCTAAACCAGGACTAAACCAGGACTAAACCAGGTCTAAACCAGGACTAAACCAGAACTAAACCAGGTCTAAACCAGGACTAAACCAGGACTAAACCAGGACTAAAGCAGGACTAAACCAGGACTAAACCAGGTCTAAACCAGGTCTAAACCAGGTCTAAACCAGGTCTAAACCAGGACTAAACCAGGACTAAACCAGGACTAAACCAGGTCTTAACCAGGACTAAACCAGGACTAAACCAGGACTAAACCAGGTCCAAACCAGGTCTAAACCAGGACTAAACCAGGACTAAACCAGGACTAAACCAGGTCTAAACCAGGTCTAAACAAGGACTAAACCAGGACTAAACCAGGACTAAACCAGGTCTAAACCAGGACTAAACCAGGTCTAAACCAGGTCTAAACCAGGACTAAACCAGGACTAAACCAGGACTAAACCAGGTCTAAACCAGGTCTAAACCAGGACTAAACCAGGACTAAACCAGGTCTAAACCAGGTCTAAACCAGGACTAAACCAGGACTAAACCAGGTCTAAACCAGGTCTCAACCAGGTCTAAACCAGGTCTAAACCAGGACTAAACCAGGACTAAACCAGGTCTAAACCAGGACTAAACCAGGTCTAAACCAGGTCTAAACCAGGACTAAACCAGGACTAAACCAGGACTAAACCAGGACTAAACCAGGGCTAAACCAGGTCTAAACCAGGTCTAAACCAGGACTAAACCAGGACTAAACCAGGTCTTAACCAGGACTAAACTAGGACTAAACCAGGACTAAAGCAGGACTAAACCAGGACTAAACCAGGTCTAAACCAGGTCTAAACCAGGACTAAACCAGGTCTAAACCAGGACTAAACCAGGACTAAACCAGGACTAAACCAGGTCTAAACCAGGTCTAAACCAGGACTGAACCAGGACTAAACCAGGACTAAACCAGGTCCAAACCAGGTCTAAACCAGGACTAAACCAGGTCTAAACCAGGACTAAACTAGGTCTAAACCAGGTCTAAACCAGGACTAAACCAGGTCTAAACCAGGTCTAAACCAGGTCTAAACCAGGACTAAACCAGGACTAAACCAGGTCCAAACCAGGTCCAAACCAGGTCTAAACCAGGTCTAAACCAGGTCTAAACCAGGTCTAAACCAGGACTAAACCAGGACTAAACCAGGACTAAACCAGGTCTAAACCAGGACTAAACCAGGACTAAACCAGGTCTAAACCAGGACTAAACCAGGTCTAAACCATGACTAAACCAGGACTAAACCAGGTCTAAACCAGGTCTAAACCAGGTCTAAACCAGGACTAAACCAGGACTAAACCAGGACTAAACCAGGACTAAACCAGGACTAAACCAGGACTAAAGCAGGTCTAAACCAGGACTAAACCAGGACTAAACCAGGTCTAAACCAGGTCTAAACCAGGACTAAACCAGGACTAAACCAGGACTAAACCAGGACTAAACCAGGTCTAAACCAGGTCTAAACCAGGACTAAACCAGGACTAAACCAGGTCTAAACCAGGTCTAAACCAGGACTAAACCAGGACTAAACCAGGACTAAACCAGGTCTAAACCAGGACTAAACCAGGACTAAACCAGGACTAAACCAGGTCTAAACCAGGTCTAAACCAGGACTAAACCAGGACTAAACCAGGTCTAAACCAGGTCTCAACCAGGTCTAAACCAGGTCTAAACCAGGACTAAACCAGGACTAAACCAGGTCTAAACCAGGTCTAAACCAGCACTAAACCAGGACTAAACCAGGTCTAAACCAGGTCTAAACCAGGACTAAACCAGGACTAAACCAGGACTAAACCAGGTCTTAACCAGGACTAAACCAGGACTAAAGCAGGACTAAACCAGGACTAAACCAGGGCTAAACCAGGGCTAAACCAGGTCTAAACCAGGACTAAACCAGGACTAAACCAGGGCTAAACCAGGTCTAAACCAGGTCTAAACCAGGTCTAAACCAGGACTAAACCAGGACTAAACCAGGACTAAACCAGGACTAAACTAGGACTAAACTAGGACTAAACCAGGACTAAAGCAGGACTAAACCAGGTCTAAACCAGGTCTAAACCAGGTCTAAACCAGGACTAAACCAGGTCTAAACCAGGACTAAACCAGGTCTAAACCAGGTCTAAACCAGGTCTAAACCAGGTCTAAACCAGGACTAAACCAGGACTAAACCAGGACTAAACCAGGTCTAAACCAGGTCTAAACCAAGACTAAACCAGGACTAAACCAGGACTAAACCAGGACTAAACCAGGTCTAAACCAGGTCTAAACCAGGTCTAAACCAGGACTAAACCAGGACTAAACCAGGACTAAACCAGGTCTAAACCAGGACTAAACCAGGACTAAACCAGGACTAAACCAGGACTAAACCAGGACTAAACCAGGTCTAAACCAGGACTAAACCAGGACTAAACCAGGTCTAAACCAGGATTAAACCAGGATTAAACCAGGTCTAAACCAGGTCTAAACCAGGACTAAACCAGGACTAAACCAGGACTAAACCAGGTCTAAACCAGGTCTAAACCAGGACTAAACCAGGTCTAAACCAGGACCAAACTAGGTCTAAACCAGGTCTAAACCAGGACTAAACCAGGTCTAAACCAGGTCTAAACCAGGACTAAACCAGGACTAAACCAGGACTAAACCAGGTCCAAACCAGGTCCAAACCAGTTCTAAACCAGGTCTAAACCAGGACTAAACCAGGTCTAAACCAGGTCTAAACCAGGACTAAACCAGGACTAAACCAGGACTAAACCAGGTCTAAACCAGGACTAAACCAGGACTAAACCAGGTCTAAACCAGGACTAAACCAGGTCTAAACCAAGACTAAACCAGGACTAAACCAGGACTAAACCAGGACTAAACCAGGTCTAAACCAGGTCTAAACCAGGACTAAACCAGGACTAAACCAGGTCTAAACCAGGACTAAACCAGGACTAAACCAGGTCTAAACCAGGACTAAAGCAGGTCTAAACCAGGTCTAAAGCAGGACTAAACCAGGTCTAAACCAGGACTAAACCAGGACTAAACCAGGACTAAACCAGGTCTAAACCAGGACTAAACCAGGACTAAACCAGGACTAAAGCAGGTCTAAACCAGGACTAAACCAGGACTAAACCAGGTCTAAACCAGGTCTAAACCAGGACTAAACCAGGACTAAACCAGGTCTAAACCAGGACTAAACCAGGACTAAACCAGGTCTAAACCAGGACTAAACCAGGACTAAACCAGGACTAAACCAGGTCTAAACCAGGTCTAAACCTGGACTAAACCAGGACTAAACCAGGTCTAAACCAGGTCTAAACCAGGACTAAACCAGGACTAAACCAGGTCTAAACCAGGTCTCAACCAGGTCTAAACCAGGTCTAAACCAGGACTAAACCTGGACTAAACCAGGTCTAAACCAGGTCTAAACCAGCACTAAACCAGGACTAAACCAGGTCTAAACCAGGTCTAAACCAGGACTAAACCAGGACTAAACCAGGACTAAACCAGGTCTTAACCAGGACTAAAGCAGGACTAAACCAGGACTAAACCAGGTCTAAACCAGGTCTAAACCAGGACTAAACCAGGTCTAAACCAGGACTAAACCAGGTCTAAACCAGGTCTAAACCAGGTCTAAACCAGGACTAAACCAGGACTAAACCAGGACTAAACCAGGTCTAAACCAGGACTAAACCAGGACTAAACCAGGTCTAAACCAGGACTAAACCAGGTCTAAACCAAGACTAAACCAGGTCTAAACCAGGACTAAACCAGGTCTAAACCAGGTCTAAACCAGGTCTAAACCAGGTCTAAACCAGGACTAAACCAGGACTAAACCAGGTCTAAACCAGGTCTAAACCAGGTCTAAACCAGGACTAAACCAGGACTAAACCAGGTCTAAACCAGGTCTAAACCAGGTCTAAACCAGGACTAAACCAGGTCTAAACCAGGACTAAACCAGGACTAAACCAGGACTAAACCAGGTCTAAACCAGGTCTAAACCAGGTCTAAACCAGGACTAAACCAGGACTAAACCAGGACTAAACCAGGTCTAAACCAGGACTAAACCAGGACTAAACCAGGTCTAAACCAGGATTAAACCAGGTCTAAACCAAGACTAAACCAGGTCTAAACCAGGACTAAACCAGGTCTAAACCAGGTCTAAACCAGGTCTAAACCAGGTCTAAACCAGGACTAAACCAGGACTAAACCAGGACTAAACCAGGTCTAAACCAGGTCTAAACCAGGTCTAAACCAGGACTAAACCAGGTCTAAACCAGGACTGACCTTCTCCAGTTTGAGCAGGTTGATGGTGATGAGTTCTGAAAACAGGTCTGAGTTTCGTTCTGAAGTCGCTCTGAGGACGTCCCTTTAACAAACAGAGTCACGTTAAGGTCAGATGTCCTCCCTGTGGGTCAGATGCCCTCCCCGTGGGTCAGATGCCCTCCCCGTGGGTCAGATGCCCTCCCCGTGGGTCAGACGCCCTCCCCGTGGGTCAGATGCCCTCCCTGTGGGTCAGATGCCCTCCCTGGACTCACTGTTGCTCTGTAAAGTCCGTTGGTTCGAGCGTCGACAGTTTTTGTTCCAGAGACACGATTTTAACAGCGAGATAACAAGAGGACAAGAGCAGGACACACACACTGCAAGACAAGAGACCATTACACACATCTCTAGTGTTAGGCAGAGCTAACACAGAGCTAACACACGGAGCTAACACACGGAGCTAACACACAGAGCTAACACAGAGCTAACACAGAGCTAACACACGGAGCTAACACAGAGCTAACACACGGAGCTAACACACGGAGCTAACACACAGAGCTAACACAGAGCTCACACACAGCTAACACACAGAGCTAACACACAGAGCTAACACACGGAGCTAACACACGGAGCTAACACACAGAGCTAACACACAGAGTTAGCACAGAGCTAACACACGGACCTAACACACGGAGCTAACACACGGAGCTAACACACAGAGCTAACACACAGAGCTAACACACAGAGTTAGCACAGAGCTAACACACAGAGCTAACACACGGAGCTAACACACAGAGCTAACACACGGAGCTAACACACAGAGTTAGCACAGAGCTAACACACAGAGCTAACACACGGAGCTAACACACGGAGCTAACACACAGAGCTAACACACAGAGCTAACACACGGAGCTAACACACGGAGCTAACACACAGAGCTAACACACGGAGCTAACACACAGAGTTAGCACAGAGCTAACACACAGAGCTAACACACAGAGCTAACACACGGAGCTAACACACAGAGCTAACACACAGCTAACACACAGAGCTAACACACAGAGCTAACACACGGAGCTAACACACGGAGCTAACACACAGAGTTAACACAGAGCTAACACACGGACCTAACACACGGAGCTAACACACGGAGCTAACACACAGAGCTAACACACAGAGCTAACACACAGAGTTAGCACAGAGCTAACACACGGAGCTAACACACAGAGCTAACACACAGAGCTAACACACAGAGTTAGCACAGAGCTAACACACAGAGCTAACACACGGAGCTAACACACGGAGCTAACACACAGAGCTAACACACAGAGCTAACACACGGAGCTAACACACAGAGCTAACACACAGAGCTAACACACAGAGTTAGCACAGAGCTAACACACAGAGCTAACACACGGAGCTAACACACAGAGCTAACACACAGAGTTAACACAGAGCTAACACACAGAGCTAACACACGGACCTAACACACGGAGCTAACACACGGAGCTAACACACAGAGCTAACACACAGAGTTAGCACAGAGCTAACACACAGAGCTAACACACGGAGCTAACACACAGAGCTAACACACAGAGCTAACACACAGAGTTAGCACAGAGCTAACACACAGAGCTAACACACGGAGCTAACACACGGAGCTAACACACAGAGCTAACACACAGAGCTAACACACAGAGCTAACACACAGAGCTAACACACAGAGCTAACACACAGAACGTGCAGGTGGAAGCTCTGATCTCACTTTGTCCCCTTCAAATAAAGACTAAACTAAACTAAACGTATCTGAACCTTTTCTCTGGATTTTCCCGCTCTGTGCAAACCTAACAACACAGATATGTTCAAATCAAAGAGTCACTGACAGAAGCATGTAAACACAGAGCAGAGCGCTGAGGGGGACGGTCCTCCTGGAGTCCAGCACCAGCTCTGACCCTGCAACACAACACACCAGCTGACACCTCCTGGTCCTGGTCCTGGTCCTGGTCCTGTCCTGGTCCTTGTCCTGGTCCTGTCCTGGTCCTGTCCTGGTCCTGGTCCTGGTCTTGGTCCTGGTCCTGTCCTGATCCTGATCCTGGTCCTGGTCCTGGGTCAGTCCTGGTCCTGGTCCTGGTCCTGGTCCTGTCCTGGTCCTGGTCCTGGTCCTGGTCCTGGGTCAGTCCTGGTCCTGGTCCTGGTCCTGGTCCTGGTCCTGGTCCTGTCCTGGTCCTGGTCCTGGTCCTGGTCCTGGTCCTGGTCCTGGTCCTGTCCTGGTCCTGGTCCTGGTCCTGGGTCAGTCCTGGTCCTGGTCCTGGTCCTGGTCCTGGTCCTGGTCCTGGTCCTGTCCTGGTCCTGGTCCTGGTCCTGGTGCTGGTCCTGGTCCTGGTCCTGGTCCTGGTGCTGGTCCTGGTCCTGTCCTGGTCCTGGTCCTGGTCCTGGTCCTGGTGCTGGTCCTGGTCCTGGTCCTGGTCCTGTCCTGGTGCTGGTCCTGGTCCTGTCCTGGTGCTGGTCCTGGTCCTGGTCCTGGTCCTGGTCCTGGTCCTGTCCTGGTGCTGGTCCTGGTCCTGGTCCTGGTCCTGGTCCTGGTCCTGGTCCTGGTCCTGGTCCTGGTCCTGGGTCAGTCCTGGTCCTGGTCCTGTTCCTGGTCCTGGTCCTGGTCCTGTCCTGGTCCTGGTCCTGGTCCTGTCCTGGTCCTGGTCCTGGTCCTGGTCCTGGTCCTGGTCCTGGTCCTGGTCCTGTCCTGGTCCTGGTCCTGGTCCTGGTCCTGGTCCTGGTCCTGGTCCTGGTGCTGGTCCTGGTGCTGGTCCTGGTCCTGGTCCTGGTCCTGTCCTGGTGCTGGTCCTGGTCCTGGTCCTGGTCCTGTCCTGGTCCTGGTCCTGGTCCTGGTCCTGTCCTGGTCCTGGTCCTGGTGCTGTCCTGGTGCTGGTCCTGGTCCTGGTCCTGGTCCTGTCCTGGTGCTGGTCTGGTCCTGGTCCTGGTCCTGTCCTGGTCCTGGTCCTGGTCCTGGTCCTGTCCTGGTCCTGGTCCTGGTCCTGTCCTGGTGCTGGTCCTGGTCCTGGTCCTGGTCCTGGTCCTGTCCTGGTCCTGGTCCTGGTCCTGTCCTGGTCCTGGTCCTGGTGCTGGTCCTGGTCCTGGTCCTGTCCTGTCCTGGTCCTGGTCCTGGTCCTGGTCCTGGTCCTGGTCCTGGTCCTGTCCTGGTCCTGGTCCTGGTCCTGGTCCTGGTCCTGTCCTGGTCCTGGTCCTGGTCCTGGTGCTGGTCCTGGTCCTGTCCTGGTCCTGGTCCTGGTCCTGGTCCTGGTGCTGGTCCTGGTCCTGGTCCTGGTCCTGGTCCTGGTCCTGGTCCTGTCCTGGTCCTGGTCCTGGTCCTGGTGCTGGTCCTGGTCCTGTCCTGGTCCTGGTCCTGGTCCTGGTGCTGGTCCTGGTCCTGGTCCTGGTCCTGTCCTGGTGCTGGTCCTGGTCCTGGTCCTGGTCCTGGTCCTGGTCCTGGTCCTGGTCCTGGTCCTGGTCCTGGTCCTGGTGCTGGTCCTGGTGCTGGTCCTGGTCCTGGTCCTGGTGCTGGTCCTGGTCCTGGTCCTGGTCCTGGTGCTGGTCCTGGTGCTGGTCCTGGTCCTGGTCCTGGTGCTGGTCCTGGTCCTGGTCCTGGTCCTGGTCCTGGTCCTGGTCCTGGTCCTGGTCCTGGTCCTGGTGCTGGTCCTGGTGCTGGTCCTGGTCCTGGTCCTGGTCCTGGTCCTGGTCCTGGGTCAGTCCTGGTCCTGGTCCTGTTCCTGGTCCTGGTCCTGGTCCTGTCCTGGTCCTGGTCCTGGTCCTGGTCCTGGTCCTGGTCCTGGTCCTGGTCCTGGTCCTGGTCCTGGTCCTGGTCCTGGTGCTGGTCCTGGTGCTGGTCCTGGTCCTGGTCCTGGTGCTGGTCCTGGTCCTGGTCCTGGTCCTGTCCTGGTGCTGGTCCTGGTCCTGGTCCTGGTCCTGGTCCTGGTCCTGGTCCTGGTCCTGGTCCTGGTCCTGGTCCTGTCCTGGTCCTGGTGCTGGTCCTGGTCCTGGTCCTGGTCCTGGTCCTGGTCCTGTCCTGGTGCTGGTCTGGTCCTGGTCCTGGTCCTGGTCCTGGTCCTGTCCTGGTCCTGGTCCTGGTGCTGGTCCTGGTCCTGGTCCTGGTCCTGGTCCTGGTCCTGGTCCTGTCCTGGTCCTGGTCCTGGTCCTGTCCTGGTCCTGGTCCTGGTCCTGGTCCTGGTCCTGGTCCTGGTCCTGGTCCTGGTCCTGGTCCTGGTCCTGGTCCTGGTCCTGTCCTGGTCCTGGTCCTGGTCCTGGTCCTGGTCCTGGTCCAAACCTCTGAGTTGGTTCTCGGAGCTCTGTTGCTGTTGAGTCTGGTTTATCTGGTTCTTCTCGCACACTTTTGGAGTCGGAGAGTTCTCAGGACGAGTCAACAGGAACTCAGGAACTGGGAACTCTGAGCGAGAGAGAGAAAAACTGAAACCTGGAAAGTGAGTTTCTGGTCCCTCTGATGGTGCGACAGGTCAAGAACAGCAGGAGGAAAGAGAAAGAACTTTCAAAATAGACTTAAATCCAACACAAAGTGCAGTCAGAGCAACTAAACCGTGGAAAAATGTTTAGGTCTAACTTTTTACTTCTGGACCTGATTTGGACCAGTTTGACTTTAGGCTCCGTTTGTTTTGTGGATGCTCTTGGTTAGATCCTGGTGAGTCTTTGTACCGTTGATCTTGTCGTAGTCGGGCGTTTGTGAGTCCGAGCTGCTGCTTTCCTCCAGTTCCTGTCGCCGCGGATCCACCAGGTCTCCGGAAAACGCCTGAAACATCAAATATACCAAATACAACTGAGAACTTCAAAGAGCAGAATGAGTCAAAGAGCAGAATGAGTCAAAGAGCAGAATGAGTCAAAGAGCAGAATGAGTCAAAGAGCAGAATGAGTCAAAGAGCAGAATGAGTCAAAGAGCAGAATGAGTCAAAGAGCAGAATGAGTCAAAGAGCAGAATGAGTCAAAGAGCAGAATGAGTCAAAGAGCAGAATGAAGAAGATTTCACACTAAAGATTTGAAGTACTTTTATTCTAATGTTTTAGAGTGAAATCACGTTGTGTTCCATTGTGTCTTTAGGAACTGACCAGAGGGAAACGAGGCGTCTGACCCTTTTGACCCCTGTGACCCCTGAAGCTGCTGTCCACCGAGGACGAGATCGGACTGCTCCACGGACTCTTCTCCTGAGCAGAGAGACGGGGCTAAAACAGGTCTAAAACAGGTCTAAAGCAGGGCTAAAACAGGTCTAAAGCAGGGCTAAAACAGGTCTAAAACAGGACTAAAACAGGACTAAAGCAGGGCTAAAACAGGACTAAAACAGGTCTAAAGCAGGGCTAAAACAGGTCTAAAGCAGGGCTAAAACAGGTCTAAAACAGGTCTAAAACAGGGCTAAAACAGGTCTAAAGCAGGTCTAAAGCAGGTCTAAAACAGGTCTAAAGCAGGGCTAAAACAGGTCTAAAGCAGGGCTAAAACAGGTCTAAAACAGGACTAAAACAGGACTAAAATGGGACTAAAACAGGTCTAAAACAGGTCTAAAGCAGGGCTAAAACAGGTCTAAAACAGGACTAAAACAGGTCTAAAACAGGTCTAAAGCAGGTCTAAAACAGGTCTAAAGCAGGGCTAAAACAGGTCTAGAACAGGGCTAAAACAGGTCTAGAACAGGGCTAAAACAGGTCTAAAACAGGTCTAAAGCAGGGCTAAAACAGGTCTAAAACAGGACTAAAACAGGACTAAAACGGGACTAAAACAGGTCTAAAACAGGTCTAAAGCAGGGCTAAAACAGGTCTAAAACAGGACTAAAACAGGTCTAAAACAGGTCTAAAGCAGGGCTAAAACAGGTCTAAAACAGGACTAAAACAGGACTAAAACAGGTCTAAAGCAGGGCTAAAACAGGTCTAAAACAGGTCTAAAGCAGGGCTAAAACAGGTCTAAAGCAGGTCTAAAACAGGTCTAAAACAGGTCTAAAGCAGGTCTAAAACAGGTCTAAAGCAGGTCTAAAACAGGGCTAAAACAGGTCTAAAACAGGACTAAAACAGGACTAAAACAGGTCTAAAGCAGGGCTAAAACAGGTCTAAAACAGGTCTAAAGCAGGGCTAAAACAGGTCTAAAACAGGTCTAAAGCAGGGCTAAAACAGGTCTAAAACAGGTCTAAAGCAGGGCTAAAACAGGTCTAAAACAGGTCTAAAGCAGGGCTAAAACAGGTCTAAAACAGGACTAAAACAGGACTAAAACAGGTCTAAAGCAGGGCTAAAACAGGTCTAAAACAGGTCTAAAGCAGGGCTAAAACAGGTCTAAAACAGGTCTAAAGCAGGGCTAAAACAGGTCTAAAACAGGTCTAAAGCAGGGCTAAAACAGGTCTAAAACAGGACTAAAACAGGACTAAAACAGGTCTAAAGCAGGGCTAAAACAGGTCTAAAACAGGTCTAAAGCAGGGCTAAAACAGGTCTAAAACAGGTCTAAAGCAGGGCTAAAACAGGTCTAAAACAGGTCTAAAGCAGGGCTAAAACAGGTCTAAAACAGGGCTAAAACAGGACTAAAACAGGTCTAAAGCAGGGCTAAAACAGGTCTAAAACAGGTCTAAAGCAGGGCTAAAACAGGTCTAAAACAGGTCTAAAGCAGGGCTAAAACAGGTCTAAAACAGGTCTAAAGCAGGGCTAAAACAGGTCTAAAACAGGGCTAAAACAGGACTAAAACAGGTCTAAAGCAGGTCTAAAACAGGTCTAAAACAGGTCTAAAGCAGGTCTAAAACAGGTCTAAAGCAGGGCTAAAACAGGTCTAAAACAGGTCTAAAGCAGGGCTAAAACAGGTCTAAAACAGGTCTAAAGCAGGGCTAAAACAGGTCTAAAACAGGTCTAAAGCAGGGCTAAAACAGGTCTAAAACAGGACTAAAACAGGACTAAAACAGGTCTAAAGCAGGTCTAAAACAGGTCTAAAACAGGTCTAAAGCAGGTCTAAAACAGGTCTAAAGCAGGTCTAAAACAGGGCTAAAACAGGTCTAAAACAGGACTAAAACAGGTCTAAAGCAGGTCTAAAACAGGTCTAAAACAGGTCTAAAACAGGTCTAAAGCAGGTCTAAAACAGGTCTAAAGCAGGGCTAAAACAGGTCTAAAACAGGACTAAAACAGGACTAAAACAGGTCTAAAGCAGGTCTAAAACAGGTCTAAAACAGGTCTAAAGCAGGGCTAAAACAGGTCTAAAACAGGTCTAAAGCAGGGCTAAAACAGGTCTAAAACAGGTCTAAAGCAGGGCTAAAACAGGTCTAAAACAGGACTAAAACAGGACTAAAACAGGTCTAAAGCAGGTCTAAAACAGGTCTAAAACAGGTCTAAAGCAGGTCTAAAACAGGTCTAAAGCAGGTCTAAAACAGGTCTAAAACAGGTCTAAAGCAGGTCTAAAGCAGGTCTAAAACAGGTCTAAAGCAGGGCTAAAACAGGTCTAAAACAGGTCTAAAGCAGGGCTAAAACAGGTCTAAAACAGGACTAAAACAGGACTAAAACAGGTCTAAAGCAGGTCTAAAACAGGTCTAAAACAGGTCTAAAGCAGATCTAAAACAGGTCTAAAGCAGGTCTAAAACAGGTCTAAAACAGGACTAAAACAGGACTAAAACAGGTCTAAAGCAGGTCTAAAGCAGGTCTAAAACAGGTCTAAAGCAGGTCTAAAGCAGGACTAAAACAGGTCTAAAACAGGTCTAAAACAGGTCTAAAGCAGGTCTAAAACAGGTCTAAAACAGGTCTAAAGCAGGTCTAAAACAGGTCTAAAGCAGGTCTAAAACAGGTCTAAAGCAGGTCTAAAACAGGTCTAAAACAGGTCTAAAGCAGGTCTAAAGCAGGTCTAAAACAGGTCTAAAGCAGGTCTAAAGCAGGGCTAAAACAGGTCTAAAACAGGACTAAAACAGGACTAAAACAGGTCTAAAGCAGGTCTAAAGCAGGGCTAAAACAGGTCTAAAACAGGGCTAAAACAGGTCTAAAACAGGTCTAAAGCAGGGCTAAAACAGGTCTAAAACAGGACTAAAACAGGACTAAAACAGGTCTAAAGCAGGTCTAAAACAGGTCTAAAACAGGTCTAAAGCAGGTCTAAAGCAGGTCTAAAACAGGTCTAAAACAGGTCTAAAGCAGGACTAAAGCAGGTCTAAAGCAGGGCTAAAACAGGGCTAAAACAGGTCTAAAACAGGTCTAAAACAGGGCTAAAACAGGTCTAAAGCAGGACTAAAGCAGGTCTAAAACAGGGCTAAAACAGGTCTAAAACAGGGCTAAAGCAGGGCTAAAACAGGTCTAAAGCAGGACTAAAGCAGGTCTAAAGCAGGTCTAAAACAGGTCTAAAACAGGTCTAAAGCAGGTCTAAAACAGGACTAAAGCAGGACTAAAGCAGGTCTAAAGCAGGGCTAAAACAGGGCTAAAACAGGTCTAAAACAGGTCTAAAACAGGGCTAAAACAGGTCTAAAGCAGGACTAAAGCAGGTCTAAAACAGGGCTAAAACAGGTCTAAAACAGGACTAAAGCAGGGCTAAAACAGGTCTAAAGCAGGTCTAAAACAGGTCTAAAGCAGGTCTAAAGCAGGTCTAAAACAGGTCTAAAGCAGGGCTAAAACAGGTCTAAAACAGGGCTAAAACAGGTCTAAAGCAGGACTAAAACAGGTCTAAAGCAGGTCTAAAGCAGGTCTAAAACAGGTCTAAAGCAGGGCTAAAACAGGTCTAAAACAGGACTAAAACAGGACTAAAACAGGTCTAAAGCAGGTCTAAAACAGGTCTAAAACAGGTCTAAAGCAGGTCTAAAACAGGTCTAAAGCAGGTCTAAAACAGGTCTAAAACAGGTCTAAAGCAGGTCTAAAGCAGGGCTAAAACAGGTCTAAAACAGGACTAAAACAGGACTAAAACAGGTCTAAAGCAGGTCTAAAACAGGTCTAAAACAGGTCTAAAGCAGGTCTAAAACAGGTCTAAAGCAGGTCTAAAACAGGTCTAAAACAGGACTAAAACAGGACTAAAACAGGTCTAAAGCAGGTCTAAAGCAGGTCTAAAACAGGTCTAAAGCAGGTCTAAAGCAGGTCTAAAGCAGGGCTAAAACAGGTCTAAAGCAGGACTAAAACAGGTCTAAAACAGGTCTAAAACAGGTCTAAAGCAGGACTAAAGCAGGTCTAAAGCAGGTCTAAAACAGGTCTAAAGCAGGGCTAAAACAGGACTAAAGCAGGGCTAAAACAGGTCTAAAGCAGGACTAAAGCAGGTCTAAAACAGGGCTAAAACAGGTCTAAAACAGGACTAAAGCAGGGCTAAAACAGGTCTAAAGCAGGACTAAAGCAGGTCTAAAACAGGTCTAAAGCAGGTCTAAAACAGGTCTAAAACAGGTCTAAAGCAGGGCTAAAACAGGTCTAAAACTGGTCTAAAACAGGTCTAAAACAGGTCTAAAGCAGGTCTAAAGCAGGTCTAAAACAGGTCTAAAACAGGTCTAAAACAGGTCTAAAGCAGGGCTAAAACAGGTCTAAAACAGGACTAAAACAGGACTAAAACAGGTCTAAAGCAGGTCTAAAACAGGTCTAAAACAGGTCTAAAGCAGGTCTAAAACAGGTCTAAAACAGGTCTAAAGCAGGGCTAAAACAGGTCTAAAACAGGACTAAAACAGGACTAAAACAGGACTAAAACAGGTCTAAAGCAGGTCTAAAACAGGTCTAAAACAGGTCTAAAACAGGACTAAAACAGGTCTAAAGCAGGTCTAAAGCAGGTCTAAAGCAGGTCTAAAACAGGTCTAAAGCAGGGCTAAAACAGGGCTAAAACAGGTCTAAAACAGGGCTAAAACAGGGCTAAAACAGGTCTAAAACAGGACTAAAACAGGTCTAAAGCAGGTCTAAAACAGGTCTAAAACAGGTCTAAAACAGGTCTAAAACAGGTCTAAAACAGGGCTAAAACAGGTCTAAAACAGGACTAAAACAGGTCTAAAGCAGGTCTAAAGCAGGTCTAAAACAGGTCTAAAGCAGGTCTAAAGCAGGTCTAAAGCAGGTCTAAAACAGGTCTAAAGCAGGTCTAAAGCAGGACTAAAGCAGGTCTAAAGCAGGACTAAAACAGGTCTAAAACAGGTCTAAAACAGGGCTAAAACAGGTCTAAAGCAGGACTAAAGCAGGTCTAAAACAGGTCTAAAGCAGGTCTAAAGCAGGGCTAAAACAGGGCTAAAACAGGTCTAAAACAGGTCTAAAACAGGTCTAAAGCAGGACTAAAACAGGGCTAAAACAGGTCTAAAACAGGACTAAAGCAGGTCTAAAGCAGGGCTAAAACAGGGCTAAAACAGGTCTAAAACAGGTCTAAAACAGGTCTAAAGCAGGACTAAAACAGGGCTAAAACAGGTCTAAAACAGGACTAAAGCAGGGCTAAAACAGGTCTAAAGCAGGACTAAAGCAGGTCTAAAGCAGGTCTAAAACAGGTCTAAAACAGGACTAAAGCAGGTCTAAAGCAGGTCTAAAACAGGTCTAAAGCAGGACTAAAGCAGGTCTAAAACAGGTCTAAAACAGGTCTAAAGCAGGTCTAAAACAGGTCTAAAGCAGGACTAAAGCAGGTCTAAAACAGGTCTAAAACAGGTCTAAAGCAGGTCTAAAACAGGTCTAAAACAGGGCTAAAACAGGTCTAAAGCAGGACTAAAACAGGTCTAAAGCAGGACTAAACTAGGACTTAACAGGTTGGACTGCAGCGCTGGCTCTTGTGTAAAGTCAGACTCACCTCGAGGTGCAGACAAGAGGACAAGAGAAACTTGTAGGTGTTGTCTCTGGACAGAAACGACACAAACACATACTGCAAGAAAAAGGAGAGAAGACTTGATACGTTTGAATAAAACAGTGTTTCTTAAGCCCGAGTGTTTCTTACGCGGTCGTTGGCCGTGGCGATGACCAGAGCGTTGGGCAGGAGCAGAGCTGTCTTTGTTTTTTTGACGTGTGTGACCGACACCACAGGAATCGCGATCTGCACCGACGAAATCACCAAATCCATTCACCAGAACAGTGAGTGTGAAACAGGCGGATGTTCAAGCGGTTTATACATTTAAGCATATTGTACATTTTTAACTTTAGCATATTGTACATTTTTAAATAACTGCAAAAATCAAGTAGTAAAAAATAATGTGAGTATTTTTTGTATTGACAATAGTTCTGAGGCCAATGTCATAGAGACACTGACACGGGCAAATCCTCAGTCTTAATTCTGTTGATCTGATGCTGCTTCTGACACTGTCCATCATGGGACACTCTTACAGAGACTAGAGGACAGGGTGGGACACTCTTACAGAGACTAGAGGACAGGGTGGGACCCTCTTACAGAGACTAGAGGACAGGGTGGGACTCTCTTACAGAGACTAGAGGACAGGGTGGGGCCCTCTTACAGAGACTAGAGGACAGGGTGGGACCCTCTTACAGAGACTAGAGGACAGGGTGGGACCCTCTTACAGAGACTAGAGGACAGGGTGGGACTCTCTTACAGAGACTAGAGGACAGGGTGGGGCCCTCTTACAGAGACTAGAGGACAGGGTGGGACTCTCTTACAGAGACTAGAGGACAGGGTGGGACCCTCTTACAGAGACTAGAGGACAGGGTGGGACCCTCTTACAGAGACTAGAGGACAGGGTGGGGCCCTCTTACAGAGACTAGAGGACAGGGTGGGACCCTCTTACAGAGACTAGAGGACAGGGTGGGACCCTCTTACAGAGACTAGAGGACAGGGTGGGACACTCTTACAGAGACTAGAGGACAGGGTGGGACCCTCTTACAGAGACTAGAGGACAGGGTGGGACTCTCTTACAGAGACTAGAGGACAGGGTGGGGCCCTCTTACAGAGACTAGAGGACAGGGTGGGACTCTCTTACAGAGACTAGAGGACAGGGTGGGGCCCTCTTACAGAGACTAGAGGACAGGGTGGGGCCCTCTTACAGAGACTAGAGGACAGGGTGGGACCCTCTTACAGAGACTAGAGGACAGGGTGGGACCCTCTTACAGAGACTAGAGGACAGGGTGGGACCCTCTTACAGAGACTAGAGGACAGGGTGGGGCCCTCTTACAGAGACTAGAGGACAGGGTGGGACCCTCTTACAGAGACTAGAGGACAGGGTGGGACCCTCTTACAGAGACTAGAGGACAGGGTGGGGCCCTCTTACAGAGACTAGAGGACAGGGTGGGACCCTCTTACAGAGACTAGAGGACAGGGTGGGACCCTCTTACAGAGACTAGAGGACAGGGTGGGGCCCTCTTACAGAGACTAGAGGACAGGGTGGGACCCTCTTACAGAGACTAGAGGACAGGGTGGGACCCTCTTACAGAGACTAGAGGACAGGGTGGGACCCTCTTACAGAGACTAGAGGACAGGGTGGGACTCTCTTACAGAGACTAGAGGACAGGGTGGGACTCTCTTACAGAGACTAGAGGACAGGGTGGGACTCTCTTACAGAGACTAGAGGACAGGGTGGGACTCTCTTACAGAGACTAGAGGACAGGGTGGGTGGCCATTAGGTCACATGACACACAGTCAAAATGTGTCACAATCACAATGATGCAGACGAGTCAGATCTAAGAATTGGCGTCATCATCGTCATCATCGTTCGTATCACCCGCAAATGGCCCAAAGTCACTGGGACAGCTCCAGTCCCCCGCCTAAGGCCCAAAGTCACTGGGACAAGCTCCAGTCCCCCGCCTAAGGCCCAAAGTCACTGGGACAAGCTCCAGTCCCCTGCCTAAGGCCCAAAGTCAGTGGGACAAGCTCCAGTCCCCCGCCTAAGGCCCAAAGTCACTGGGACAGGCTCCGGTCACCCGCCTAAGGCCCAAAGTCACTGGGACAGGCTCCGGTCACCCGCCTAACGCCCAAAGTCACTGGGACAGCTCCAGTCCCCCGCATAAGGCCCAAAGTCACAAAGTTAGTAAAGTTAGTAAAGTAAGCCTAACGCTAGCTACCAGCTGCTGCTAGCTTTAGGTGCTAGCAGAGCAGCAGTGTAAGACGCTCCTCTGTCGCTGAACTCTCGCCCGCTCTGTCACATGTGAAGTGTTCAGATTCAAGACAGATAGAGACTGTGTGTGTCCCTCGTGTCCCTCGTGTCCCTCGTGTCCCTCGTGTCCCTCGTACAAATAATGCCAAAAAGTCACTTCTCAGAAAAAATATTTCAGGCGTCAGACCAAATAACTTAAGGAAAATAACAATCACAAATGACACAAATACACAAATGAATAAACACGTAAAATGTGGACTGCTAAACATTAGAGCAATTTCCTCCAAATCGCTCTTAGTTAATGAATTAATTAGTGACTATAACATAGATCTTCAGCTCCAACTGAAACGTGGCTTCAACAAGACGACTACGTCAGACTAAATGAGTCCACCCCACCCAGCCATGTTAACCCCACCCACCCATGTTAACCCCACCCACCCATGTTAACCCCACCCACCCATGTTAACCCCACCCACCCATGTTAACCCCACCCACTCATGTAAACCCCACCCACCCATGTTAACCCCACCCACCCATGTAAACCCCACCCACATAAACCCCACCCACCCACCATGTTAACTCCACCCACCATGTTAACTCCACCCACCATGTTACCTGTCACACCTCCAGGAGCACAGAGGTGGTGGTGTGGCAGTGATCTCACACTCGACTCATGAGCCCTAAAACTAACAATGCATTTCACTCATTTAAAGCCTTATGCTGTCAATCACATGTCCAAATATGAAAAACCATAAAGGAGTTTTGTTCATAGTTATCTACCGACCTCCTGGTCCCTACTCAGAGTTTTTAACAGAGTTTTCTGACTTTATATCAAACTTAGTGTTAGCCTGGGATAAAATAGTTATAGCTGGAGACTTTAATATCCACGTGAACATGAGTGATGACTCTCTCAGTAATGCCTTCAGCGCCTTGTTAGACAGCATTGGTTTCACTCAGAATGTATGATCACGTCATGTGATCATGTCATGGGATCACGTCATGTGATCACGTCATGTGATCACGTCATGTGATCACGTCATGTGATCACGTCATGTGATCATGTCATGTTTTAGTCCCAGTTTAAGTGATCAATTTGTCGACTTGACCATGAATTCTCTGAAGTCTGCTCTTGATGTTGCAGCTCCGTTAAAACAGAAGGTCATTAGGTCAAAGCGCCTCCTCCTGGTACAACCAAGAACTGCGTTCACATAAACAAAGTTAGAAAGTTAGAGGGATTATTTTGTCGCTCTCACACAGAAGAATCCCTAAAAGCAGGAAAAGTTGCTCCTGTCCTGTCAGCAGCTCTGTGTGAGGCCAGAACCAGATATTATTCACATCTAATAGAAGTCAACAAAAGTAACACTACATTTCTTTTCAGCGCTGTAACCATGGTAACAAACTGTCACAGCAGTAGAGCCCTCACTCCCAGCTTCTCTCAGCTCTGATGATTTCCTCCTATTTTTTAACAATAAAATAAAAACAATCAGAGATAAATTAGATGAAATTACCCCCGCTATTAGCCCTGAACTAGCCCAAGCTGTTAATCTAACGTCCCATATAAATCCAGCTGTAAACTTAGAAAGGTTCACATCTGTTGATCAAGAGAGAGAACTTCAGCCATTATGTCCTCTAAAAGCTCCACTTGTGTCCTAGACCCCATTCCAAGCTCCTCAAAGACATTCTCCCCCTAATTATAGACCCTATTCTGAATATAATAAATACTTCTGTAGAAAGTGCTGGAGGTCATTGTACTGGAGGTCATTGTGCTGGAGGTCATTGTACTGGAGGTCATTGTACTGGAGGTCATTGTGCTGGAGGACATTGTACTGGAGGTCATTGTACTGGAGGTCATTGTACTGGAGGTCACTGTGCTGGAGGTCATTGTGCTGGAGGTCATTGTGCTCTATCTGAGCAGATAGTCTCACTGAAGCCTCCAGTTCTACTGTAAGAAACCTCAGAGTCTGATTGGACCAGGAGCTCTCATTTAAAGCTCATATAAATCAAGTCTGTAAAACAGACTCTTTCATCTGTGTAATAAAGATCAAATCTGAAGAATCCAGCCTAAAAGTGAAGCTGAAACGTCTCCTGCATTTGTAACGTCTCGATTCTCCTGTAACTCCTGCTCACAGCAGGTCCTAAAAGCTCCATAAAAAGCTTTAACTGGTTCAAAATGCAGCAGCAAGATTACAACAAGAACTAAAAGAAGAGAGCACATTACGCCGGTGCTGGAGTCTCTTCACTGGCTCCAGTTTAGAATCACATTTAAACTCCTCCTCCTGACATGGCCCCTCCCACCTCAAAGATGCTATAGAATCATCTCATCCAATCAGAGCTCTTCACTCTCTAAATGCTGGTCCCAAGAGTCTCTAAAAGCACAGTAGGAGGTAGAGTTCTGTCCATGTTAAAGAGGCGACACAGTCTCTTCATTTAAGTCCAGACTTAAACGTTCCTCTTGAAGTGACTTATGGTCAGAGCAGTTAGAACAGAAACATAAAGCTTCAGTTTCAGCTCCGCTGCCCGAGCAGCAACTCAACTATGAGCTCTGTCCTCTTCTTCTGACTTATTCTATCAAACAATATTTATTTTTTAATTCCACTTGCAAACTGTTCACCGCCTTCTTTGTCTTTGTCTCACTCCTGAGGACCTGTGGACCCAGATGTCCCTCTCCTGCTGAAGTGTCCCTGCCCCGTGTGGACGGTCCCTCATCTGCTGAAGAGTGGCTCCAGCTCCAGTCTCCCTCACGTCTGTGAGAGTCACATCCTCCTTCATCTGGAACTAACCCAGGTTTCTACTTTTCCCAAGGAGGTTTTTCTGTAGTTTTTCCTGCAGAAGGAGGAGCTAAGGACAGAAGGAGGAGCTAAGGACAGAAGGAGGAGCTAAGGACAGAAGGAGGAGCTAAGGAGAGAAGGAGGAGCTAAGGACAGAAGGAGGAGCTAAGGACAGAAGGAGGAGCTAAGGACAGAAGGAGGAGCTAAGGACAGAAGGAGGAGCTAAGGACAGAAGGAGGAGCTAAGGACAGAAGACTCTGGGACATCGTCCCTCACCACCACAGACATTGTTGATTCGGCCTCAGAGGCGACTGTTGTGATTTTGGGCCTGACAAAAATGAATTGAATTGAAAGTTTGTAAAGTTCTGAACCTTTGTGTCTTTTCCGAAGACTTTGGAGTGAAAACAGATCCAGTGCTCGGACACGAACATGCGACCCTGATACAGGATGTCCTTCTGCAGAGCACACGTGTAACCTGCAACAGCAAATACACACCAGAATGTAACCTGCAACAGCAAATACACACCATAATGTAACCTGCAACAGCAAATAAACATAATAATGTAACCTGCAACAGCAAATAAACATCATAATGTAACCTGCAACAGCAAATACACACCAGAATGTAACCTGCAACAGCAAATACACACCAGAATGTAACCTGCAACAGCAAATACACACCATAATGTAACCTGCAACAGCAAATACACACCATAATGTAACCTGCAACAGCAAATAAACATAATAATGTAACCTGCAACAGCAAATAAACATAATAATGTAACCTGCAACAGCAAATACACACCAGAATGTAACCTGCAACAGCAAATACACACCAGAATGTAACCTGCAACAGCAAATACACACCAGAATGTAACCTGCAACAGCAAATACACACCAGAATGTAACCTGCAACAGCAAATACACACCAGAATGCAACCTGCAACAGCAAATAAACACCAGAATGTAACCTGCAACAGCAAATACACACCAGAATGTAACCTGCAACAGCAAATAAACATCATAATGTAACCTGCAACAGCAAATACACACCAGAATGTAACCTGCAACAGCAAATAAACATCATAATGTAACCTGCAACAGCAAATAAACATCATAATGTAACCTGCAACAGCAAATAAACACCATAATGTAACCTGCAACAGCAAATAAACATCATAATGTAACCTGCAACAGCAAATAAACATCATAATGTAACCTGCAACAGCAAATAAACACCATAATGTAACCTGCAACAGCAAATACACACCAGAATGTAACCTGCAACAGCAAATACACACCAGAATGTAACCTGCAACAGCAAATAAACACCATAATGTAACCTGCAACAGCAAATAAACATCATAATGTAACCTGCAAATGCAAATAAACACCATAATGTAACCTGCAACAGCAAATAAACATCATAATGTAACCTGCAACAGCAAATAAACACCATAATGTAACCTGCAACAGCAAATAAACATCATAATGTAACCTGCAACAGCAAATAAACACCAGAATGTAACCTGCAACAGCAAATACACACCATAATGTAACCTGCAACAGCAAATAAACATCATAATGTAACCTGCAACAGCAAATAAACACCATAATGTAACCTGCAACAGCAAATAAACATCATAATGTAACCTGCAACAGCAAATAAACACCATAATGTAACCTGCAACAGCAAATAAACACCAGAATGTAACCTGCAACAGCAAATAAACATCATAATGTAACCTGCAACAGCAAATAAACATCATAATGTAACCTGCAACAGCAAATACACACCAGAATGTAACCTGCAACAGCAAATAAACACCATAATGTAACTTGCAACAGCAAATACACACCAGAATGTAACCTGCAACAGCAAATAAACATCATAATGTAACCTGCAACAGCAAAAAAACATCATAATGTAACCTGCAACAGCAAATAAACACCATAATGTAACCTGCAACAGCAAATAAACATCATAATGTAACCTGCAACAGCAAATACACACCAGAATGTAACCTGCAACAGCAAATAAACACCATAATGTAACCTGCAACAGCAAATAAACATCATAATGTAACCTGCAACAGCAAATACACACCAGAATGTAACCTGCAACAGCAAATAAACACCATAATGTAACCTGCAACAGCAAATAAACACCATAATGTAACCTGCAACAGCAAATACACACCAGAATGTAACCTGCAACAGCAAATAAACATCATAATGTAACCTGCAACAGCAAATAAACACCATAATGTAACCTGCAACAGCAAATAAACATCATAATGTAACCTGCAACAGCAAATAAAGACCAGAATGTAACCTGCAACAGCAAATAAACATCATAATGTAACCTGCAACAGCAAATAAACATCATAATGTAAGCAACAGCAAATAAACACGAGAATGTAACCTGCAACAGCAAATAAAGACCACAGTGTAACTTGCAACTGCAAATAAAGACCACAGTGTAACTTGCAACTGCAAATAAACACCATAATGTCACCTGCAACAGCAAATAAACACCATAATTTCACCTGCAACAGCAAATAAACACCTTAGTGTAACCTGCAACAGCAAATAAACACCATAATGTAACCTGCAACAGCAAATAAACACCATAGTGTAACCTGCAACAGCAAATACACACCATAATGTAACCTGCAACAGCAAATAAACACCATAATGTAACCTGCAACAGCAAATAAACACCATAGTGTAACCTGCAACAGCAAATACACACCAGAATGTAACCTGCAACAGCAAATACACACCATAATGTAACCTGCAACAGCAAATAAACACCATAGTGTAACCTGCAACAGCAAATACACACCAGAATGTAACCTGCAACAGCAAATAAACACCATAATGTAACCTGCAATAGGAAAAAGAGATGCTACGTCTCAGTGGGGCATGACGACCTGAAACCTGGTGTATTTCTCCTGTTAAGTTTCAGGTCTATTGTGCATTGTCCCCGTATCAATAAAATGACTAATAATATGGATTTTAAACGTGAGAAGTATAAACGCTTTTACCCAAATATCTGTGATTGAATCTTTTCTCTGTTGGATCAGAGTCGATGATCAAAGAAGCTCATGATCTGATACGATTCTGAGCCATAAGTGCCATATTTATGTCACTTGTGGCTCAGCAGCAGATGAAAAGTATTATAGTTTCAGGACTCACTCTGCTGCAGCTGCTCGTCGTTGCTGATCTCTTTAAATATTTTATGATAGTGTCCGTTTGTCTTTGAGAGCTGAAACACAAGAACCAACACAAACATGAGGGTCCAGGACCGAGCCAGGACCGAGCCAGGACCGAGCCAGGACCGAGCCAGGACCGAGCCAGGACCGAGGCAGGACCGAGCCAGGACCGAGCCAGGACCGAGCCAGGACCGAGCCAGGACCGAGCCAGGACCGAGGCAGGACCGAGCCAGGACCGAGCCAGGACCGAGCCAGGACCGAGGCAGGACCGAGCCAGGACCGAGCCAGGACCGAGGCAGGACCGAGCCAGGACCGAGACAGGACCGAGCCAGGACCGAGCCAGGACCGAGGCAGGACCGAGCCAGGACCGAGACAGGACCGAGGCAGGACCGAGCCAGGACCGGGTCTTGTTGGATATTTGCTGAAAGAGTTTGGACCTGGCTGTAGTGAGACTTTTTCCTCTCGATCTTTGTGTCGACGTCAGGAGCGACTCGCAGCAGCGACGGGTCAAACGTCTTGGACCTGAGCAGCAGAAGAAGAAGAAGAAGAAGAAGAAGAAGAAGAAGAAGAAGAAGAAGAAGAAGACGGTTTGCATCACATGATGAACGACACGAGCCCAAGTGTGAAGGTCGGACCTGACGAGGGCGGGTCTCCTCCTCTGGTCCTGGTCCTGGCTCTGGTCCTGGAGCGGGTCACTGATGGCTCTGCTGACCCGGAGGCGCTGGTCACTGACCTCAGCCTCAGAGCTGAACAAACATCAGCCAAAAAGTGAAAGTGAATAAACAGGAGAAAAAGTGTTCACTGTATGTCATTTTATTCTCTATAGAGGTCATTCACGTGACTTCACACGACCGCCCCCCACACTCCCCCCACACTCCCCCCACACTCCCCCCACACTCCCCCCACAATCCCCCCACGCTCCCCCCACGCTCCCCCCACACTCCCCCCACACTCCCCCCACAATCCCCCCACGCTCCCCCCACGCTCCCCCCACAATCCCCTCACACTCCCCCCACGCTCCCCCCACGCTCCCCTCACGCTCCCCCACACTCCCCCCACGCTCCCCCCACGCTCCCCTCACGCTCCCCTCACGCTCCCCTCACGCTCCCCCCACGCTCCCCCCACGCTCCCCCCACACTCCCCTCACACTCCCCCCACGCTCCCCTCACGCTCCCCCACGCTCCCCCCACGCTCCCCCCACGCTCCCCCCACGCTCCCCCCACGCTCCCCTCACGCTCCCCCGCACGCTCCCCGCACGCTCCCCCCACGCTCCCCCCACGCTCCCCTCACACTCCCCCCACGCTCCCCGCACGCTCCCCCCACGCTCCCCTCACGCTCCCCCCACGCTCCCCTCACGCTCCCCCCACGCTCCCCTCACGCTCCCCTCACGCTCCCCCCACGCTCCCCTCACACTCCCCCCACAATCCCCTCACACTCCCCCCACGCTCCCCCCACGCTCCCCCCACACTCCCCTCACGCTCCCCCCACGCTCCCCTCACACTCCCCCCACGCTCCCCTCACGCTCCCCCCACGCTCCCCTCACGCTCCCCCCACAATCCCCTCACACTCCCCCCACGCTCCCCCCACGCTCCCCCCACACTCCCCTCACGCTCCCCCCACGCTCCCCTCACGCTCCCCCCACGCTCCCCCCACGCTCCCCCCACACTCCCCTCACGCTCCCCCCACGCTCCCCTCACGCTCCCCCAGGCTCCTCCAGGCCCTTTTGGCCATGTCCGTCCTCAGTGCGTGTTCCCTATACAAGCCCATTCTATACCACAGTCTGTCTGCTTCGATTTACGAGGAAACACGGCTCAAAGAGGCTCAAAACTTCATCAGTTTTATTCAGGCGTAGAGCCTTTGTTCAAAATTGTTCAAAATGTGGACTTGTGAACCATGGGACCAGTGGCTTGGAGATATCTGGAAGAGTCGGGGATTTAGGCATAAAATATGGATCTGAGTTGATTGATCGCAGCTTTTCTAAATATTGACCTCTGTGCAGCTCATCCAAGGAGTTTGTGGACTCTGAAAGCTCTGGTATGACAAGGGGGCGGCAACGTATGACAAGGGGGCGGCAACGTATGACAAGGGGGCGGCAACGTATGACAAGGGGGCGGCAACGTATGACAAGGGGCGGCAACGTATGACAAGGGGGCGGCAACGTATGACAAGGGGCGGCAACGTATGACAAGGGGGCGGTAACGTATGACAAGGGGGCGGCAACGTATGACAAGGGGGCGGCAACGTATGACAAGGGGGCGGCAACGTATGACAAGGGGGCGGCAACGTATGACAAGGGGGCGGCAACGTATGACAAGGGGGCGGCAACGTATGACAAGGGGGCGGCAACGTATGACAAGGGGGCGGCAACGTATGACAAGGGGCGGCAACGTATGACAAGGGGGCGGTAACTTATGACAAGGGGGCGGCAACGTATGACAAGGGGGCGGCAACGTATGACAAGGGGCGGCAACGTATGACAAGGGGCGGCAACGTATGACAAGGGGCGGCAACGTATGACAAGGGGGCGGCAACGTATGACAAGGGGCGGCAACGTATGACAAGGGGCGGCAACGTATGATAAGGGGGCGGCAACGTATGACAAGGGGGCGGCAACGTATCACAAGGGGGCGGCAACGTATGACAAGGGGCGGCAACGTATGACAAGGGGGCGGTAACTTATGACAAGGGGGCGGCAACGTATGACAAGGGGGCGGCAACGTATGACAAGGGGCGGCAACGTATGACAAGGGGCGGCAACGTATGACAAGGGGCGGCAACGTATGACAAGGGGGCGGCAACGTATGACAAGGGGCGGCAACGTATGACAAGGGGCGGCAACGTATGACAAGGGGCGGCAACGTATGACAAGGGGGCGGCAACGTATGACAAGGGGGCGGCAACGTATGACAAGGGGGCGGCAACGTATGACAAGGGGCGGCAACGTATGACAAGGGGGCGGTAACGTATGACAAGGGGCGGCAACGTATGACAAGGGGGCGGTAACGTATGACAAGGGGGCGGCAACGTATGACAAGGGGGCGGCAACGTATGACAAGGGGCGGCAACGTATGACAAGGGGGCGGCAACGTATGACAAGGGGCGGCAACGTATGACAAGGGGCGGCAACGTATGACAAGGGGCGGCAACGTATGACAAGGGGGCGGCAACGTATGACAAGGGGGCGGCAACGTATGACAAGGGGGCGGCAACGTATGACAAGGGGCGGCAACGTATGACAAGGGGGCGGTAACGTATGACAAGGGGCGGCAACGTATGACAAGGGGGCGGTAACGTATGACAAGGGGGCGGCAACGTATGACAAGGGGGCGGCAACGTATGACAAGGGGGCGGCAACGTATGACAAGGGGGCGGCAACGTATGACAAGGGGGCGGCAACGTATGACAAGGGGGCGGCAACGTATGACAAGGGGGCGGCAACGTATGACAAGGGGGCGGCAACGTATGACAAGGGGGCGGCAACGTATGACAAGGGGCGGCAACGTATGACAACGTATGCGATCACGTGGTTTTGTGACGTCGGTGAATGATCTCTATAGTGACATCACAGCTGAGTGAGTTAGCATCACATACATCAATGATTAGCATGAATGATTAGCATGAATGGTTAGCATGAATGATTAGCATGAAGGGTTAGCATGAATGGTTAGCATGAATGGTTAGCATGAATGGTTAGCATGAATGTTAGCATGAATGATTAGCATGAATGGTTAGCATGAATGGTTAGCATGAATGGTTAGCATGAATAGTAAGCATGAATGATTAGCATGAATGGTTAGCATGAATGGTTAGCATGAATGGTTAGCATGAATGGTTACCATGAATGATTAGCATGAATGGTTAGCATGAATGGTTAGCATGAATGGTTAGCATGAATGGTTACCATGAATGATTAGCATGAATGGTTAGCATGAATGGTTAGCATGAATGGTTAGCATGAATGATTAGCATGAATGGTTAGCATGAATGGTTAGCATGAATGTTAGCATGAATGATTAGCATGAACTGTTAGCATGAATGGTTAGCATGAATAGTTAGCATGAATGGTTAGCACGAATAGTTAGCATGAATGGTTAGCATGAATGGTTAGCATGAATGGTTAGCATGAATGGTTAGCACGAATAGTTAGCATGAATGGTTAGCATGAATGGTTAGCATGAATGGTTAGCATGAATAGTTAGCATGAATGGTTAGCATGAATAGTTAGCATGAATGGTTAGCACGAATAGTTAGCATGAATGGTTAGCATGAATGGTTAGCATGAATGATTAGCATGAATGGTTAGCATGAATGGTTAGCATGAATGGTTAGCATGAATGATTAGCATGAATGGTTAGCATGAATGGTTAGCATGAATGTTAGCATGAATGATTAGCATGAATGGTTAGCATGAATGGTTAGCATGAATAGTTAGCATGAATGGTTAGCACGAATAGTTAGCATGAATGGTTAGCATGAATGGTTAGCATGAATGGTTAGCATGAATGGTTAGCATGAATGGTTAGCATGAATGGTTAGCATGAATGATAGGCTTTAGCACACGTTCAGTCACATGAGCCGTGGACGTTCTGATTGGACGTTGTTGACACTTTTGTTGATCGTGTTCCCGTCGTCGCACACGTGACGCTCGTGCTTCATCAAATCAAGATCAAAGTTAATGTGAAAAAAGAACAATAAAAAGTATTTTACGTTGAAGTGTATTTATTGGACTTTATGTAGTGGAAATATACAAAGTTTGACTAAAATAATCCTGTATTTTTTCTTTTTGTGAAAGTCTGAGAGCGAATTCTGCTGAAACTGAACCCGATCTGAGCCTGAAGCCGGACTATTGTGTTCCTCTGGTCTCAGGTGTCGACACGGACTCTAAACCAGGACTAAAACAGGACTAAACCAGGACTAAACCAGGACTAAACCAGGACTGAACCAGGACTGAACCAGGACTAAACCAGGACTGAACCAGGACTAAGGCAGGTCTAAACCAGGACTAAACCAGGACTAAACCAGGACTAAAGCAGGTCTAAACCAGGACTAAACCAGGACTAAACCAGGTCTAAACCAGGACTAAACCAGGACTGAACCAGGACTAACTCCACAAATAAACCAGGATACAAACTAAACCTGAACCAGGGCTAATACTGGCTGAAAAACGAGGACTAAATCTAGGTCTAAACCAGGTCTAACCTCTGACCCTCTGACCCTCTGACCCTCTGACCCACACTCACGGGTCTCTGTGGTCCGGTCTCTGGTCTGGTCTGGACCTCCCGCTCCTCCTGGACTCGTCCAGAACCTCAGTCATGGTTTTAGTCCAAACGTTCTTGAGTCCAGAACAAGTCCAAAGATACAGGTCTCAAGTGGGACGACCCGAGTGAGAGAGAGAGCACCTGAGAGGGAGGGGCCTACGGGGGCAGAGCCAGTCACAGAACAGTGTTTGCAGTGTGGTTGAAGCAGACAGCCAATCAGAGACCAGCATTTGTTTGTGTTCAGAGTTCAGAATTTGTGAAGAATAGACCAAAAGCATGCTTTAGTCCTGGTTTAGTCCTGCTTTAGTCCTGGTTTAGTCCTGCTTTAGTCCTGGTTTAGTCCTGCTTTAGTCCTGCTTTAGTCCAGGTTTAGTCCTGCTTTAGTCCTGCTTTAGTCCAGGTTTAGTCCTGCTTTAGTCCTGCTTTAGTCCTGGTTTAGACCTGGTTTAGTCCTGGTTTAGTCCTGGTTTAGACCTGGTTTAGTCCTGCTTTAGTCCTGGTTTAGACCTGGTTTAGACCTGGTTTAGTCCTGCTTTAGTCCAGGTTTAGACCTGCTTTAGTCCTGGTTTAGACCTGGTTTAGTCCTGCTTTAGTCATGGTTTAGTCCTGGTTTAGTCCTGGTTTAGTCCTGGTTTAGTCCTGCTTTAGTCCTGGTTTAGACCTGGTTTAGTCCTGGTTTAGTCCAGGTTTAGTCCTGGTTTAGACCTGGTTTAGACCTGGTTTAGTCCTGGTTTAGTCCTGGTTTAGACCTGGTTTAGTCCTGGTTTAGTCCTGGTTTAGTCCTGGTGTAGACCTGGTTTAGTCCTGGTTTAGTCCTGGTTTAGCCCTGGTTTAGTCCTGGTTTAGTCCTGCTTTAGTCCTGGTTTAGTCCTGGTTTAGCCCTGGTTTAGTCCTGGTTTAGTCCTGCTTTAGTCCTGGTGTAGACCTGGTTTAGTCCTGGTTTAGACCTGGTTTAGACCTGGTTTAGTCCTGGTTTAGTCCTGGTTTAGACCTGGTTTAGACCTGGTTTAGACCTGGTTTAGTCCTGGTTTAGTCCTGGTTTAGACCTGGTTTAGTCCTGGTTTAGTCCTGGTTTAGTCCTGGTTTATACCTGGTTTAGACCTGGTTTAGACCTGGTTTAGTCCTGGTGTAGACCTGGTTTAGACCTGGTTTAGACCTGGTTTAGACCTGGTTTAGTCCTGGTTTAGTCCTGGTTTAGACCTGGTTTAGTCCTGGTTTAGTCCTGGTTTGGTCCTGGTGTAGACCTGGTTTAGTCCTGGTTTAGTCCTGGTTTAGCCCTGGTTTAGTCCTGGTTTAGTCCTGCTTTAGTCCTGGTTTAGTCCTGGTTTAGTCCTGGTTTAGTCCTGGTTTAGACCTGGTTTAGACCTGGTTTAGTCCTGGTTTAGTCCTGGTTTAGCCCTGGTTTAGTCCTGGTTTAGTCCTGCTTTAGTCCTGGTTTAGTCCTGGTTTAGTCCTGGTTTAGTCCTGGTGTAGACCTGGTTTAGTCCTGGTTTAGACCTGGTTTAGACCTGCTTTAGTCCTGGTTTAGACCTGGTTTAGTCCTGCTTTAGTCCTGGTTTAGTCCTGGTTTAGTCCTGGTTTAGTCCTGCTTTAGTCCTGGTTTAGACCTGGTTTAGTCCTGGTTTAGTCCAGGTTTAGTCCTGGTTTAGACCTGGTTTAGACCTGGTTTAGTCCTGGTTTAGTCCTGGTTTAGACCTGGTTTAGTCCTGGTTTAGTCCTGGTTTAGTCCTGCTTTAGTCCTGGTGTAGACCTGGTTTAGTCCTGGTTTAGACCTGGTTTAGACCTGGTTTAGTCCTGGTTTAGTCCTGGTTTAGACCTGGTTTAGACCTGGTTTAGACCTGGTTTAGACCTGGTTTAGTCCTGGTTTAGTCCTGGTTTAGACCTGGTTTAGTCCTGGTTTAGTCCTGGTTTAGTCCTGGTTTATACCTGGTTTAGACCTGGTTTAGACCTGGTTTAGTCCTGGTGTAGACCTGGTTTAGACCTGGTTTAGACCTGGTTTAGACCTGGTTTAGTCCTGGTTTAGTCCTGGTTTAGTCCTGGTTTAGTCCTGGTTTGGTCCTGGTGTAGACCTGGTTTAGTCCTGGTTTAGTCCTGGTTTAGCCCTGGTTTAGTCCTGGTTTAGTCCTGCTTTAGTCCTGGTTTAGTCCTGGTTTAGTCCTGGTTTAGTCCTGGTTTAGACCTGGTTTAGACCTGGTTTAGTCCTGGTTTAGTCCTGGTTTAGCCCTGGTTTAGTCCTGGTTTAGTCCTGCTTTAGTCCTGGTTTAGTCCTGGTTTAGTCCTGGTTTAGTCCTGGTGTAGACCTGGTTTAGTCCTGGTTTAGACCTGGTTTAGACCTGGTTTAGTCCTGGTTTAGTCCTGGTTTAGACCTGGTTTAGACCTGGTTTAGACCTGGTTTAGACCTGGTTTAGTCCTGGTTTAGTCCTGGTTTAGACCTGGTTTAGTCCTGGTTTAGTCCTGGTTTAGTCCTGGTTTAGACCTGGTTTAGACCTGGTTTAGTCCTGGTGTAGAACTGGTTTAGACCTGGTTTAGACCTGGTTTGGACCTGGTTTAGTCCTGGTTTAGTCCTGCTTTAGTCCTGGTGTAGACCTGGTTTAGTCCTGGTTTAGTCCTGGTGTAGACCTGGTTTAGTCCTGGTTTAGTCCTGGTTTAGTCCTGGTTTAGCCCTGGTTTAGTCCTGGTTTAGTCCTGCTTTAGTCCTGGTTTAGTCCTGGTTTAGTCCTGGTTTAGTCTTGGTTTAGACCTGGTTTAGACCATGTTTAGTCCTGGTTTAGTCCTGGTTTAGTCCTGGGGTAGACCTGGTTTAGTCCTGGTTTAGTCCTGGTTTAGTCCTGGTGTAGACCTGGTTTGGACCTGGTTTAGTCCTGGTTTAGACCTGGTTTAGTCCTGGTTTAGTCCTGGTTTAGTCCTGGTTTAGTCCTGGTGTAGACCTGGTTTATTCCTGGTTTAGTCCTGGTTTAGACCTGGTTTAGTCCAGGTTTAGTCCTGGTTTAGACCTGGTTTAGTCCTGGTTTAGTCCTGGTTTAGACCTGGTTTAGACCTGGTTTAGTCCTGGTTTAGTCCTGGTTTAGTCCTGGTGTAGACCTGGTTTATTCCTGGTTTAGTCCTGGTTTAGACCTGGTTTAGACCTGGTTTAGTCCAGGTTTAGACCTGGTTTAGACCTGGTTTAGACCTGGTTTAGACCTGGTTTAGCCCTGGTTTGGACCTGGTTTAGTCCTGGTTTAGTTCTGGTTTAGACCTGGTTTAGTCCTGGTTTAGTCCTGGTTTAGTCCTGGTTTAGACCTGGTTTAGTCCAGGTTTATTCCTGGTTTAGACCTGGTTTAGTCCTGGTTTAGTCCTGGTTTAGACCTGGTTTAGACCTGGTTTAGACCTGGTTTAGACCTGGTTTAGCCCTGGTTTGGACCTGGTTTAGTCCTGGTTTAGTCCTGGTTTAGTCCTGGTTTAGTCCTGGTTTAGTCCTGGTTTAGTTCTGGTGTAGACCTGGTTTAGTCCTGGTTTAGTCCTGGTTTAGTCCTGGTTTAGTCCTGGTGTAGACCTGGTTTAGTCCTGGTTTAGTCCTGGTTTAGTCCTGGTTTAGTCCTGGTGTAGACCTGGTTTAGTCCTGGTTTAGTCCTGGTTTAGCCCTGGTTTAGTCCTGGTTTAGTCCTGCTTTAGTCCTGGTTTAGTCCTGGTTTAGTCTTGGTTTAGACCTGGTTTAGACCATGTTTAGTCCTGGTTTAGTCCTGGTTTAGTCCTGGGGTAGACCTGGTTTAGTCCTGGTTTAGTCCTGGTTTAGTCCTGGTTTAGTCCTGGTGTAGACCTGGTTTGGACCTGGTTTAGTCCTGGTTTAGTCCTACTTTAGTCCTGGTTTAGTCCTGGTTTAGTCCTGGTTTAGTCCTAGTTTAGTCCTGGTGTAGACCTGGTTTAGTCCTGGTTTAGTCCTGGTTTAGTCCTGGTTTAGTCCTGGTGTAGACCTGGTTTAGTCCTGGTTTAGTCCTGGTTTAGACCTGGTTTAGTCCTGGTTTAGACCTGGTTTAGTCCTGATTTAGTCCTGGTTTAGTCCTGGTTTAGTCCTGGTTTAGTCCTGGTTTAGTCCTGGTTTAGTCCTGGTGTAGACCTGGTTTATTCCTGGTTTAGTCCTGGTTTATTCCTGGTTTAGTCCTGGTTTAGTCCTGTTTTAGACCTGGTTTGGACCTGGTTTAGTCCTGGTTTAGTCCTGCTTTAGTCCTGGTTTAGCCCTGGTTTAGTCCTGGTTTAGTCCTGCTTTAGTCCTGGTGTAGACCTGGTTTAGTCCTGGTTTAGTCCTGGTGTAGACCTGGTTTAGTCCTGGTTTAGTCCTGGTTTAGTCCTGGTTTAGCCCTGGTTTAGTCCTGGTTTAGTCCTGCTTTAGTCCTGGTTTAGTCCTGGTTTAGTCCTGGTTTAGTCTTGGTTTAGACCTGGTTTAGACCATGTTTAGTCCTGGTTTAGTCCTGGTTTAGTCCTGGGGTAGACCTGGTTTAGTCCTGGTTTAGTCCTGGTTTAGTCCTGGTGTAGACCTGGTTTGGACCTGGTTTAGTCCTGGTTTAGACCTGGTTTAGTCCTGGTTTAGTCCTGGTTTAGTCCTGGTTTAGTCCTGGTGTAGACCTGGTTTATTCCTGGTTTAGTCCTGGTTTAGACCTGGTTTAGTCCAGGTTTAGTCCTGGTTTAGACCTGGTTTAGTCCTGGTTTAGTCCTGGTTTAGACCTGGTGTAGACCTGGTTTATTCCTGGTTTAGTCCTGGTTTAGACCTGGTTTAGACCTGGTTTAGTCCAGGTTTAGACCTGGTTTAGACCTGGTTTAGACCTGGTTTAGACCTGGTTTAGTCCTGGTTTGGACCTGGTTTATTCCTGGTTTAGTTCTGGTTTAGACCTGGTTTAGTCCTGGTTTAGTCCTGGTTTAGTCCTGGTTTAGACCTGGTTTAGTCCTGGTTTATTCCTGGTTTAGACCTGGTTTAGTCCAGGTTTAGTCCTTGTTTAGACCTGGTTTAGACCTGGTTTAGACCTGGTTTAGCCCTGGTCTGGACCTGGTTTAGTCCTGGTTTAGTCCTGGTTTAGTCCTGGTTTAGCCCTGGTTTAGTCCTGGTTTAGTCCTGGTTTAGTCCTGGTTTAGATCTGGTTTAGCCCTGGTTTAGTCCTGGTTTAGTCCTGGTTTAGTCCTGGTTTAGACCTGGTTTAGACCTGGTTTAGACCTGGTTTAGTCCTGGTTTAGACCTGGTTTAGACCTGGTTTAGACCTGGTTTAGTCCTGGTTTAGTCCTGGTTTAGTTCTGGTGTAGACCTGGTTTAGTCCTGGTTTAGTCCTGGTTTAGTCCTGGTTTAGACCTGGTGTAGACCTGGTTTAGTCCTGGTTTAGACCTGGTTTAGTCCTGGTTTAGTCCTGGTTTAGTCCTGGTTTAGTCCTGGTTTGGACCTGGTTTTGTCCTGGTTTAGACCTGGTTTAGTCCTGGTTTAGACCTGGTTTAGTCCTGGTTTAGTCCTGGTTTAGTCCTGGTTTAGTCCTGCTTTAGTCCTGGTTTAGTCCTGGTTTAGTCCTGGTTTAGTCCTGGTTTAGTTCTGGTGTAGACCTGGTTTAGTCCTGGTTTAGTCCTGGTTTAGTCCTGGTTTAGTCCTGGTTTAGTCCTGGGGTAGACCTGGTTTAGACCTGGTTTGGACCTGGTTTAGTCCTGATTTAGACCTGGTTTAGACCTGGTTTAGACCTGGTTTAGACCTGGTTTAGTCCTGGTGTAGACCTGGTTTAGTCCTGGTTTAGACCTGGTTTAGTCCTGGTTTAGTCCTGGTTTAGTCCTGGTTTAGACCTGGTTTAGACCTGGTTTAGTCCTGGTTTAGTCCTGGTTTAGACCTGGTTTAGACCTGGTTTAAACCTGGTTTAGACCTGGTGTAGACCTGGTTTAGTCTTGGTTTAGTCCTGGTTTAGTCCTGGTTTAGTCCTGCTTTAGTCCTGGTTTAGTCCTGGTTTAGTCCTGGTTTAGTCCTGGTTTAGTTCTGGTGTAGACCTGGTTTAGTCCTGGTTTAGTCCTGGTTTAGTCCTGGTTTAGTCCTGGTTTAGTCCTGGGGTAGACCTGGTTTAGACCTGGTTTGGACCTGGTTTATTCCTGGTTTAGTCCTGGTTTAGACCTGGTTTAGACCTGGTTTAGTCCTGGTTTAGTCCTGGTTTAGACCTGGTTTAGTCCTGGTTTAGTCCTGGTTTAGTCCTGGTTTAGACCTGGTTTAGTCCTGGTTTAGTCCTGGTTTAGTCCTGGTTTAGTCCTGGTTTAGTCCTGGTTTAGTCCTGGTTTAGACCTGGTTTAGTCCTGGTTTAGTCCTGGTTTAGTCCTGGTTTAGTCCTGGTTTAGTCCTGGTTTAGTCCTGGTTTAGTCCTGGTTTAGTCCTGGTTTAGTCCTGGTTTAGTCCTGGTTTGGACCTGGTTTATTCCTGGTTTAGTCCTGGTTTGGACCTGGTTTAGACCTGGTTTAGACCTGGTTTAGACCTGGTTTAGTCCTGGTTTAGTCCTGGTTTAGTCCTGGTTTAGTCCTGCTTTAGTCCTGGTTTAGTCCTGGTTTAGTCCTGGTGTAGACCTGGTTTGGACCTGGTTTAGTCCTGGTTTAGTCCTGGTTTAGTCCTGGTTTAGTCCTAGTGTAGACCTGGTTTGGACCTGGTTTAGTCCTGGTTTAGTCCTGGTTTAGTCCTGGTTTAGTCCTGGTGTAGACCTGGTTTAGTCCTGGTTTAGTCCTGGTTTAGTCCTGGTTTAGTCCTGGTTTAGTCCTGGTTTAGTCCTGGTGTAGACCTGGTTTAGTCCTTGTTTAGTCCTGGTTTAGTCCTGGTTTAGTCCAGGTTTAGTCCTGGTTTGTGCTCATTCTGATTGTGTAAACGTACTCGTTGTATTATTAATATTAATATTATCATCATCATTATATTTACATTATTATTATAATTGTGGCTCTGCAGTGGCTCAGGTCAAAGGTCAGACTTTGAAGGTAAACATGAGACGAACAAACACAAACTTTAGACTCAAACATGAAGGAGTCAGGACCAGGACCAGGACCAGGACCAGGACCAGGACCAGGTCCAGGACCAGGACCAGGACCAGGACCAGGACCAGGACCAGGACCAGGACCAGGACCAGGTCCAGGACCAGGACCAGGACCAGGACCAGGACCAGGACCAGGTCCAGGACCAGGACCAGGACCAGGTCCAGGACCAGGACCAGGACCAGGACCAGGACCAGGACCAGGTCCAGGACCAGGACCAGGACCAGGTCCAGGACCAGGACCAGGACCACAATTGAGCTTGTTTACTCCTTTTATCTAAAGTCTGGTTTATAAAAGATCTGAAACAATATGTTTCATAAGCTTTTTGAGCCTTTTAGGCTCCAGGTCCCAGAGTTACTGTAGTTTACACTGAGACAGATCCAGCCACAAGTCTGAAGGTTCAGTGTGAATAATGTGAATATTATGAATATTGTGAATATTGTGAATATTGTGAATATTGTGAATATTGTGAATATTGTGAATATTGTGAATATTGTGAATATTGTGAATATTGTGAATATTGTGAGTACACATTTCATACACAAGGCCATTCAAAGTGCTTCACACAACAGGAAAAATGCATTAAAATCACAAAGAAATTACAGAAACAGAAATACAATAAAATTAACTAATTAAAAACAATTTAAGTCATAAAAGAGAAGAGTGAAAAGAAAAAATCCCTTCAGTCATATGCGCAGCTAAACAAAACTGTTTTTAGCTTAGATTTGAACATTGTCAGAGTAGAACCTGTCTCACATCTTCAGGAAGAATGTTCCAGATTTTAGCTGCAAAAAACTGAAACGCAGATTCCCCATGTTTTGTCCTGACTCTGGCACCAGCAGGAGGCCGGTCCATGTTTAGTCCTGACTCTGGCACCAGCAGGAGGCCGGTCCATGTTTAGTCCTGACTCTGGCACCAGCAGGAGGCCGGTCCATGTTTAGTCCTGACTCTGGCACCAGCAGGAGGCCGGTCCATGTTTAGTCCTGACTCTGGGCACCAGCAGGAGGCCGGTCCCTGAGGTCCTCAGAGTCCGAGATGGTTCACATGGCACTAACATATCCAAGATGTACTTTGGTGCTAGGCCATGGAGAGACTTGTACACAAGCAGAGCTGCTTTAAAGTCTATTCTTTGAGCCACAGGGGGCAGTGCAGAGACCTGAGAACAGGACTAATGTGATGGTACTTCCTGGTTCTAGTCAGGACTAATGTGATCATACTTCCTGGTTCTAGTCAGGACTAATGTGATGGTACTTCCTGGTTCTAGTCAGGACTAATGTGATGGTACTTCCTGGTTCTAGTCAGGACTAATGTGATGGTACTTCCTGGTTCTAGTCAGGACTAATGTGATGGTACTTCCTGGTTCTAGTCAGGACTAATGTGATGGTACTTCCTGGTTCTAGTCAGGACTAATGTGATGGTACTTCCTGGTTCTAGTCAGGACTAATGTGATGGTACTTCCTGGTTCTAGTCAGGACTAATGTGATGGTACTTCCTGGTTCTGGTCAGGACTAATGTGATGGTACTTCCTGGTTCTAGTCAGGACTAATGTGATGGTACTTCCTGGTTCTAGTCAGGACTAATGTGATGGTACTTCCTGGTTCTAGTCAGGACTAATGTGATGGTTCTTCCTGGTTCTAGTCAGGACTAATGTGATGGTACTTCCTGGTTCTGGTCAGGACTAATGTGATGGTACTTCCTGGTTCTAGTCAGGACTAATGTGATGGTACTTCCTGGTTCTAGTCAGGACTAATGTGATGGTACTTCCTGGTTCTAGTCAGGACTAATGTGATGGTATTTCCTGGTTCTAGTCAGGACTAATGTGATGGTACTTCCTGGTTCTGGTCAGGACTAATGTGATGGTACTTCCTGGTTCTAGTCAGGACTAATGTGATGGTACTTCCTGGTTCTAGTCAGGACTAATGTGATGGTACTTCCTGGTTCTAGTCAGGACTAATGTGATGGTATTTCCTGGTTCTAGTCAGGACTAATGTGATGGCACTTCCTGGTTCTGGTCAGGACTAATGTGATGGTTCTTCCTGGTTCTAGTCAGGACTAATGTGATGGTTCTTCCTGGTTCTAGTCAGGACTAATGTGATGGTACTTCCTGGTACTAGTCAGGACTAATGTGATGGTTCTTCCTGGTTCTAGTCAGGACTAATGTGATGGTACTTCCTGGTTCTAGTCAGGACTAATGTGATGGTTCTTCCTGGTTCTAGTCAGGACTAATGTGATGGTACTTCCTGGTTCTAGTCAGGACTAATGTGATGGTACTTCCTGGTTCTAGTCAGGACTAATGTGATGGTACTTCCTGGTTCTAGTCAGGACTAATGTGATGGTACTTCCTGGTTCTAGTCAGGACTAATGTGAAGGTTCTTCCTGGTTCTAGTCAGGACTAATGTGATGGTACTTCCTGGTTCTAGTCAGGACTAATGTGATGGTACTTCCTGGTTCTAGTCAGGACTAATGTGATGGTTCTTCCTGGTTCTAGTCAGGACTAATGTGATGGTACTTCCTGGTTCTAGTCAGGACTAATGTGATGGTACTTCCTGGTTCTAGTCAGGACTAATGTGATGGTACTTCCTGGTTCTAGTCAGGACTAATGTGATGGTACTTCCTGGTTCTAGTCAGGCCTAATTTGATGGTTCTTCCTGGTTCTAGTCAGGACTAATGTGATGGTACTTCCTGGTTCTAGTCAGGACTAATGTGATGGTACTTCCTGGTTCTAGTCAGGACTAATGTGATGGTACTTCCTGGTTCTAGTCAGGACTAATGTGATGGTTCTTCCTGGTTCTAGTCAGGACTAATGTGATGGTACTTCCTGGTTCTAGTCAGGACTAATGTGATGGTACTTCCTGGTTCTGATCAGGACTAATGTGATGGTACTTCCTGGTTCGAGTCAGGACTAATGTGATGGTACTTCCTGGTTCTAGTCAGGACTAATGTGGTGTACTTCCTGGTTCTAGTCAGGACTAATGTGATGGTACTTCCTGGTTCTAGTCAGGACTAATGTGGTGGTACTTCCTGGTTCTAGTCAGGACTAATGTGATGGTACTTCCTGGTTCTAGTCAGGACTAATGTGGTGGTACTTCCTGGTTCTAGTCAGGACTAATGTGATGGTACTTCCTGGTTCTAGTCAGGACTAATGTGATGGTACTTCCTGGTTCTAGTCAGGACTAATGTGATGGTACTTCCTGGTTCTAGTCAGGACTAATGTGATGGTACTTCCTGGTTCTAGTCAGGACTAATGTGATGGTTCTTCTTGGTTCTAGTCAGGACTAATGTGATGGTACTTCCTGGTTCTAGTCAGGACTAATGTGATGGTACTTCCTGGTTCTAGTCAGGACTAATGTGATGGTTCTTCCTGGTTCTAGTCAGGACTAATGTGATGGTTCTTCCTGGTTCTAGTCAGGACTAATGTGATGGTACTTCCTGGTTCTAGTCAGGACTAATGTGATGGTACTTCCTGGTTCTAGTCAGGACTAATGTGATGGTACTTCCTGGTTCTAGTCAGGACTAATGTGATGGTTCTTCCTGGTTCTAGTCAGGACTAATGTGATGGTTCTTCCTGGTTCTAGTCAGGACTAATGTGATGGTACTTCCTGGTTCTAGTCAGGACTAATGTGATGGTACTTCCTGGTTCTAGTCAGGACTAATGTGATGGTACTTCCTGGTTCTAGTCAGGACTAATTTGATGGTTCTTCCTGGTTCTAGTCAGGACTAATGTGATGGTTCTTCCTGGTTCTAGTCAGGACTAATGTGATGGTTCTTCCTGGTTCTAGTCAGGACTAATGTGATGGTATTTCCTGGTTCTAGTCAGGACTAATGTGATGGTACTTCCTGGTTCTAGTCAGGACTAATGTGATGGTACTTCCTGGTTCTAGTCAGGACTAATGTGATGGTTCTTCCTGGTTCTAGTCAGGACTAATGTGATGGTACTTCCTGGTTCTAGTCAGGACTAATGTGATGGTACTTCCTGGTTCTGATCAGGACTAATGTGATGGTACTTCCTGGTTCTAGTCAGGACTAACGTGATGGTACTTCCTGGTTCTAGTCAGGACTAATGTGATGGTACTTCCTGGTTCTAGTCAGGACCAATGTGGTGTACTTCCTGGTTCTAATCAGGACTAATGTGATGGTACTTCCTGGTTCTGGTCAGGACTAATGTGATGGTACTTCCTGGTTCTAGTCAGGACTAATGTGGTGTACTTCCTGGTTCTAGTCAGGACTAATGTGATGGTACTTCCTGGTTCTAGTCAGGACTAATGTGGTGTACTTCCTGGTTCTAGTCAGGACTAATGTGATGGTACTTCCTGGTTCTAGTCAGGACTAATGTGATGGTACTACCTGGTTCTAGTCAGGACTAATGTGATGGTACTTCCTGGTTCTAGTCAGGACTAATGTGATGGTACTTCCTGGTTCTAGTCAGGACTAATGTGATGGTACTTCCTGGTTCTAGTCAGGACTAATGTGATGGTACTTCCTGGTTCTAGTCAGGACTAATGTGATGGTTCTTCCTGGTTCTAGTCAGGACTAATGTGATGGTACTTCCTGGTTCTAGTCAGGACTAATGTGATGGTTCTTCCTGGTTCTAGTCAGGACTAATGTGATGGTACTTCCTGGTTCTAATCAGGACTAATGTGATGGTACTTCCTGGTTCTGGTCAGGACTAATGTGATGGTACTTCCTGGTTCTAGTCAGGACTAATGTGGTGTACTCCCTGGTTCTAGTCAGGACTAATGTGATGGTACTTCCTGGTTCTAGTCAGGACTAATGTGATGGTACTTCCTGGTTCTAGTCAGGACTAATGTGATGGTACTTCCTGGTTCTAGTCAGGACTAATGTGATGGTACTTCCTGGTTCTAGTCAGGACTAATGTGATGGTACTTCCTGGTTCTAGTCAGGACTAATGTGATGGTACTTCCTGGTTCTAGTCAGGACTAATGTGATGGTACTTCCTGGTTCTAGTCAGGACTAATGTGATGGTACTTCCTGGTTCTAGTCAGGACTAATGTGATGGTTCTTCCTGGTTCTAGTCAGGACTAATGTGATGGTACTTCCTGGTTCTAGTCAGGACTAATGTGATGGTACTTCCTGGTTCTAGTCAGGACTAATGTGATGGTACTTCCTGGTTCTAGTCAGGACTAATGTGATGGTACTTCCTGGTTCTAGTCAGGACTAATGTGATGGTACTTCCTGGTTCTAGTCAGGACTAATTTGATGGTACTTCCTGGTTCTAGTCAGGACTAATGTGATGGTACTTCCTGGTTCTAGTCAGGACTAATGTGATGGTACTTCCTGGTTCTAGTCAGGACTAATGTGATGGTACTTCCTGGTTCTAGTCAGGACTAATGTGATGGTACTTCCTGGTTCTAGTCAGGACTAATGTGATGGTACTTCCTGGTTCTAGTCAGGACTAATGTGATGGTACTTCCTGGTTCTGGTCAGGACTAATGTGATGGTTCTTCCTGGTTCTAGTCAGGACTAATGTGATGGTACTTCCTGGTTCTAGTCAGGACTAATGTGATGGTACTTCCTGGTTCTAGTCAGGACTAATGTGATGGTTCTTCCTGGTTCTAGTCAGGACTAATGTGATGGTTCTTCCTGGTTCTAGTCAGGACTAATGTGATGGTACTTCCTGGTTCTAGTCAGGACTAATGTGATGGTACTTCCTGGTTCTAGTCAGGACTAATGTGATGGTACTTCCTGGTTCTAGTCAGGACTAATTTGATGGTTCTTCCTGGTTCTAGTCAGGACTAATGTGATGGTTCTTCCTGGTTCTAGTCAGGACTAATGTGATGGTTCTTCCTGGTTCTAGTCAGGACTAATGTGATGGTATTTCCTGGTTCTAGTCAGGACTAATGTGATGGTACTTCCTGGTTCTAGTCAGGACTAATGTGATGGTACTTCCTGGTTCTAGTCAGGACTAATGTGATGGTACTTCCTGGTTCTAGTCAGGACTAATGTGATGGTACTTCCTGGTTCTAGTCAGGACTAATGTGATGGTATTTCCTGGTTCTAGTCAGGACTAATGTGATGGCACTTCCTGGTTCTGGTCAGGACTAATGTGATGGTTCTTCCTGGTTCTAGTCAGGACTAATGTGATGGTTCTTCCTGGTTCTAGTCAGGACTAATGTGATGGTACTTCCTGGTACTAGTCAGGACTAATGTGATGGTTCTTCCTGGTTCTAGTCAGGACTAATGTGATGGTACTTCCTGGTTCTAGTCAGGACTAATGTGATGGTTCTTCCTGGTTCTAGTCAGGACTAATGTGATGGTACTTCCTGGTTCTAGTCAGGACTAATGTGATGGTACTTCCTGGTTCTAGTCAGGACTAATGTGATGGTACTTCCTGGTTCTAGTCAGGACTAATGTGATGGTACTTCCTGGTTCTAGTCAGGACTAATGTGAAGGTTCTTCCTGGTTCTAGTCAGGACTAATGTGATGGTACTTCCTGGTTCTAGTCAGGACTAATGTGATGGTACTTCCTGGTTCTAGTCAGGACTAATGTGATGGTTCTTCCTGGTTCTAGTCAGGACTAATGTGATGGTACTTCCTGGTTCTAGTCAGGACTAATGTGATGGTACTTCCTGGTTCTAGTCAGGACTAATGTGATGGTACTTCCTGGTTCTAGTCAGGACTAATGTGATGGTACTTCCTGGTTCTAGTCAGGCCTAATTTGATGGTTCTTCCTGGTTCTAGTCAGGACTAATGTGATGGTACTTCCTGGTTCTAGTCAGGACTAATGTGATGGTACTTCCTGGTTCTAGTCAGGACTAATGTGATGGTACTTCCTGGTTCTAGTCAGGACTAATGTGATGGTTCTTCCTGGTTCTAGTCAGGACTAATGTGATGGTACTTCCTGGTTCTAGTCAGGACTAATGTGATGGTACTTCCTGGTTCTGATCAGGACTAATGTGATGGTACTTCCTGGTTCGAGTCAGGACTAATGTGATGGTACTTCCTGGTTCTAGTCAGGACTAATGTGGTGTACTTCCTGGTTCTAGTCAGGACTAATGTGATGGTACTTCCTGGTTCTAGTCAGGACTAATGTGGTGGTACTTCCTGGTTCTAGTCAGGACTAATGTGATGGTACTTCCTGGTTCTAGTCAGGACTAATGTGGTGGTACTTCCTGGTTCTAGTCAGGACTAATGTGATGGTACTTCCTGGTTCTAGTCAGGACTAATGTGATGGTACTTCCTGGTTCTAGTCAGGACTAATGTGATGGTACTTCCTGGTTCTAGTCAGGACTAATGTGATGGTACTTCCTGGTTCTAGTCAGGACTAATGTGATGGTTCTTCCTGGTTCTAGTCAGGACTAATGTGATGGTACTTCCTGGTTCTAGTCAGGACTAATGTGATGGTACTTCCTGGTTCTAGTCAGGACTAATGTGATGGTTCTTCCTGGTTCTAGTCAGGACTAATGTGATGGTTCTTCCTGGTTCTAGTCAGGACTAATGTGATGGTTCTTCCTGGTTCTAGTCAGGACTAATTTGATGGTACTTCCTGGTTCTAGTCAGGACTAATGTGATGGTACTTCCTGGTTCTAGTCAGGACTAATGTGATGGTTCTTCCTGGTTCTAGTCAGGACTAATGTGATGGTTCTTCCTGGTTCTAGTCAGGACTAATGTGATGGTACTTCCTGGTTCTAGTCAGGACTAATGTGATGGTACTTCCTGGTTCTAGTCAGGACTAATGTGATGGTACTTCCTGGTTCTAGTCAGGACTAATTTGATGGTTCTTCCTGGTTCTAGTCAGGACTAATGTGATGGTTCTTCCTGGTTCTAGTCAGGACTAATGTGATGGTTCTTCCTGGTTCTAGTCAGGACTAATGTGATGGTATTTCCTGGTTCTAGTCAGGACTAATGTGATGGTACTTCCTGGTTCTAGTCAGGACTAATGTGATGGTACTTCCTGGTTCTAGTCAGGACTAATGTGATGGTTCTTCCTGGTTCTAGTCAGGACTAATGTGATGGTACTTCCTGGTTCTAGTCAGGACTAATGTGATGGTACTTCCTGGTTCTGATCAGGACTAATGTGATGGTACTTCCTGGTTCTAGTCAGGACTAACGTGATGGTACTTCCTGGTTCTAGTCAGGACTAATGTGATGGTACTTCCTGGTTCTAGTCAGGACCAATGTGGTGTACTTCCTGGTTCTAATCAGGACTAATGTGATGGTACTTCCTGGTTCTGGTCAGGACTAATGTGATGGTACTTCCTGGTTCTAGTCAGGACTAATGTGGTGTACTTCCTGGTTCTAGTCAGGACTAATGTGATGGTACTTCCTGGTTCTAGTCAGGACTAATGTGGTGTACTTCCTGGTTCTAGTCAGGACTAATGTGATGGTACTTCCTGGTTCTAGTCAGGACTAATGTGATGGTACTACCTGGTTCTAGTCAGGACTAATGTGATGGTACTTCCTGGTTCTAGTCAGGACTAATGTGATGGTACTTCCTGGTTCTAGTCAGGACTAATGTGATGGTACTTCCTGGTTCTAGTCAGGACTAATGTGATGGTACTTCCTGGTTCTAGTCAGGACTAATGTGATGGTTCTTCCTGGTTCTAGTCAGGACTAATGTGATGGTACTTCCTGGTTCTAGTCAGGACTAATGTGATGGTTCTTCCTGGTTCTAGTCAGGACTAATGTGATGGTACTTCCTGGTTCTAATCAGGACTAATGTGATGGTACTTCCTGGTTCTGGTCAGGACTAATGTGATGGTACTTCCTGGTTCTAGTCAGGACTAATGTGGTGTACTCCCTGGTTCTAGTCAGGACTAATGTGATGGTACTTCCTGGTTCTAGTCAGGACTAATGTGATGGTACTTCCTGGTTCTAGTCAGGACTAATGTGATGGTACTTCCTGGTTCTAGTCAGGACTAATGTGATGGTACTTCCTGGTTCTAGTCAGGACTAATGTGATGGTACTTCCTGGTTCTAGTCAGGACTAATGTGATGGTACTTCCTGGTTCTAGTCAGGACTAATGTGATGGTACTTCCTGGTTCTAGTCAGGACTAATGTGATGGTACTTCCTGGTTCTAGTCAGGACTAATGTGATGGTTCTTCCTGGTTCTAGTCAGGACTAATGTGATGGTACTTCCTGGTTCTAGTCAGGACTAATGTGATGGTACTTCCTGGTTCTAGTCAGGACTAATGTGATGGTACTTCCTGGTTCTAGTCAGGACTAATGTGATGGTACTTCCTGGTTCTAGTCAGGACTAATGTGATGGTACTTCCTGGTTCTAGTCAGGACTAATTTGATGGTACTTCCTGGTTCTAGTCAGGACTAATGTGATGGTACTTCCTGGTTCTAGTCAGGACTAATGTGATGGTACTTCCTGGTTCTAGTCAGGACTAATGTGATGGTACTTCCTGGTTCTAGTCAGGACTAATGTGATGGTACTTCCTGGTTCTAGTCAGGACTAATGTGATGGTACTTCCTGGTTCTAGTCAGGACTAATGTGATGGTACTTCCTGGTTCTGGTCAGGACTAATGTGATGGTTCTTCCTGGTTCTAGTCAGGACTAATGTGATGGTACTTCCTGGTTCTAGTCAGGACTAATGTGATGGTACTTCCTGGTTCTAGTCAGGACTAATGTGATGGTTCTTCCTGGTTCTAGTCAGGACTAATGTGATGGTTCTTCCTGGTTCTAGTCAGGACTAATGTGATGGTACTTCCTGGTTCTAGTCAGGACTAATGTGATGGTACTTCCTGGTTCTAGTCAGGACTAATGTGATGGTACTTCCTGGTTCTAGTCAGGACTAATTTGATGGTTCTTCCTGGTTCTAGTCAGGACTAATGTGATGGTTCTTCCTGGTTCTAGTCAGGACTAATGTGATGGTTCTTCCTGGTTCTAGTCAGGACTAATGTGATGGTATTTCCTGGTTCTAGTCAGGACTAATGTGATGGTACTTCCTGGTTCTAGTCAGGACTAATGTGATGGTACTTCCTGGTTCTAGTCAGGACTAATGTGATGGTTCTTCCTGGTTCTAGTCAGGACTAATGTGATGGTACTTCCTGGTTCTAGTCAGGACTAATGTGATGGTACTTCCTGGTTCTGATCAGGACTAATGTGATGGTACTTCCTGGTTCTAGTCAGGACTAACGTGATGGTACTTCCTGGTTCTAGTCAGGACTAATGTGATGGTACTTCCTGGTTCTAGTCAGGACCAATGTGGTGTACTTCCTGGTTCTAATCAGGACTAATGTGATGGTACTTCCTGGTTCTGGTCAGGACTAATGTGATGGTACTTCCTGGTTCTAGTCAGGACTAATGTGGTGTACTTCCTGGTTCTAGTCAGGACTAATGTGATGGTACTTCCTGGTTCTAGTCAGGACTAATGTGATGGTACTTCCTGGTTCTAGTCAGGACTAATGTGATGGTACTTCCTGGTTCTAGTCAGGACTAATGTGATGGTACTTCCTGGTTCTAGTCAGGACTAATATGATGGTACTTCCTGGTTCTAGTCAGGACTAATGTGATGGTACTTCCTGGTTCTGGTCAGGACTAATGTGATGGTACTTCCTGGTTCTAGTCAGGACTAATGTGATGGTACTTCCTGGTTCTAGTCAGGACTAATGTGATGGTACTTCCTGGTTCTAGTCAGGACTAATGTGATGGTATTTCCTGGTTCTAGTCAGGACTAATGTGATGGTACTTCCTGGTTCTGGTCAGGACTAATGTGATGGTACTTCCTGGTTCTAGTCAGGACTAATGTGATGGTACTTCCTGGTTCTAGTCAGGACTAATGTGATGGTACTTCCTGGTTCTAGTCAGGACTAATGTGATGGTATTTCCTGGTTCTAGTCAGGACTAATGTGATGGCACTTCCTGGTTCTAGTCAGGACTAATGTGATGGTACTTCCTGGTTCTAGTCAGGCCTAATTTGATGGTTCTTCCTGGTTCTAGTCAGGACTAATGTGATGGTTCTTCCTGGTTCTAGTCAGGACTAATGTGATGGTACTTCCTGGTTCTAGTCAGGACTAATGTGGTGGTACTTCCTGGTTCTAGTCAGGACTAATGTGATGGTACTTCCTGGTTCTAGTCAGGACTAATGTGATGGTACTTCCTGGTTCTAGTCAGGACTAATGTGATGGTACTTCCTGGTTCTAGTCAGGACTAATGTGATGGTACTTCCTGGTTCTAGTCAGGACTAATGTGATGGTTCTTCCTGGTTCTAGTCAGGACTAATGTGATGGTACTTCCTGGTTCTAGTCAGGACTAATGTGATGGTTCTTCCTGGTTCTAGTCAGGACTAATGTGATGGTACTTCCTGGTTCTAGTCAGGACTAATGTGATGGTACTTCCTGGTTCTAGTCAGGACTAATGTGATGGTTCTTCCTGGTTCTAGTCAGGACTAATGTGATGGTTCTTCCTGGTTCTAGTCAGGACTAATGTGATGGTTCTTCCTGGTTCTAGTCAGGACTAATGTGATGGTACTTCCTGGTTCTAGTCAGGACTAATGTGATGGTACTTCCTGGTTCTAGTCAGGACTAATGTGATGGTTCTTCCTGGTTCTAGTCAGGACTAATGTGATGGTTCTTCCTGGTTCTAGTCAGGACTAATGTGATGGTACTTCCTGGTTCTAGTCAGGACTAATGTGATGGTACTTCCTGGTTCTAGTCAGGACTAATGTGATGGTACTTCCTGGTTCTAGTCAGGACTAATGTGATGGTTCTTCCTGGTTCTAGTCAGGACTAATGTGATGGTACTTCCTGGTTCTAGTCAGGACTAATGTGATGGTTCTTCCTGGTTCTAGTCAGGACTAATGTGATGGTACTTCCTGGTTCTAGTCAGGACTAATGTGATGGTACTTCCTGGTTCTAGTCAGGACTAATGTGATGGTTCTTCCTGGTTCTAGTCAGGACTAATGTGATGGTTCTTCCTGGTTCTAGTCAGGACTAATGTGATGGTTCTTCCTGGTTCTAGTCAGGACTAATGTGATGGTACTTCCTGGTTCTAGTCAGGACTAATGTGATGGTACTTCCTGGTTCTAGTCAGGACTAATGTGATGGTTCTTCCTGGTTCTAGTCAGGACTAATGTGATGGTTCTTCCTGGTTCTAGTCAGGACTAATGTGATGGTACTTCCTGGTTCTAGTCAGGACTAATGTGATGGTACTTCCTGGTTCTAGTCAGGACTAATGTGATGGTACTTCCTGGTTCTAGTCAGGACTAATTTGATGGTTCTTCCTGGTTCTAGTCAGGACTAATGTGATGGTTCTTCCTGGTTCTAGTCAGGACTAATGTGATGGTTCTTCCTGGTTCTAGTCAGGACTAATGTGATGGTATTTCCTGGTTCTAGTCAGGACTAATGTGATGGTACTTCCTGGTTCTAGTCAGGACTAATGTGATGGTACTTCCTGGTTCTAGTCAGGACTAATGTGATGGTTCTTCCTGGTTCTAGTCAGGACTAATGTGATGGTACTTCCTGGTTCTAGTCAGGACTAATGTGATGGTACTTCCTGGTTCTGATCAGGACTAAAGTGATGGTACTTCCTGGTTCTAGTCAGGACTAACGTGATGGTACTTCCTGGTTCTAGTCAGGACTAATGTGATGGTACTTCCTGGTTCTAGTCAGGACCAATGTGGTGTACCTCCTGGTTCTAATCAGGACTAATGTGATGGTACTTCCTGGTTCTGGTCAGGACTAATGTGATGGTACTTCCTGGTTCTAGTCAGGACTAATGTGGTGGACTTCCTGGTTCTAGTCAGGACTAATGTGATGGTACTTCCTGGTTCTAGTCAGGACTAATGTGGTGTACTTCCTGGTTCTAGTCAGGACTAATGTGATGGTACTTCCTGGTTCTAGTCAGGACTAATGTGATGGTACTACCTGGTTCTAGTCAGGACTAATGTGATGGTACTTCCTGGTTCTAGTCAGGACTAATGTGATGGTACTTCCTGGTTCTAGTCAGGACTAATGTGATGGTACTTCCTGGTTCTAGTCAGGACTAATGTGATGGTACTTCCTGGTTCTAGTCAGGACTAATGTGATGGTTCTTCCTGGTTCTAGTCAGGACTAATGTGATGGTACTTCCTGGTTCTAGTCAGGACTAATGTGATGGTTCTTCCTGGTTCTAGTCAGGACTAATGTGATGGTACTTCCTGGTTCTAATCAGGACTAATGTGATGGTACTTCCTGGTTCTGGTCAGGACTAATGTGATGGTACTTCCTGGTTCTAGTCAGGACTAATGTGGTGTACTTCCTGGTTCTAGTCAGGACTAATGTGATGGTACTTCCTGGTTCTAGTCAGGACTAATGTGATGGTACTACCTGGTTCTAGTCAGGACTAATGTGATGGTACTTCCTGGTTCTAGTCAGGACTAATGTGATGGTACTTCCTGGTTCTAGTCAGGACTAATGTGATGGTACTTCCTGGTTCTAGTCAGGACTAATGTGGTGTACTTCCTGGTTCTAGTCAGGACTAATGTGATGGTACTTCCTGGTTCTAGTCAGGACTAATGTGATGGTACTACCTGGTTCTAGTCAGGACTAATGTGATGGTACTTCCTGGTTCTAGTCAGGACTAATGTGATGGTACTTCCTGGTTCTAGTCAGGACTAATGTGATGGTACTTCCTGGTTCTAGTCAGGACTAATGTGGTGTACTTCCTGGTTCTAGTCAGGACTAATGTGATGGTACTTCCTGGTTCTAGTCAGGACTAATGTGATGGTACTACCTGGTTCTAGTCAGGACTAATGTGATGGTACTTCCTGGTTCTAGTCAGGACTAATGTGATGGTACTACCTGGTTCTAGTCAGGACTAATGTGATGGTACTTCCTGGTTCTAGTCAGGACTAATGTGGTGTACTTCCTGGTTCTAGTCAGGACTAATGTGATGGTACTTCCTGGTTCTAGTCAGGACTAATGTGGTGTACTTCCTGGTTCTAGTCAGGACTAATGTGATGGTACTTCCTGGTTCTAGTCAGGACTAATGTGATGGTACTACCTGGTTCTAGTCAGGACTAATGTGATGGTACTTCCTGGTTCTAGTCAGGACTAATGTGATGGTACTTCCTGGTTCTAGTCAGGACTAATGTGATGGTACTTCCTGGTTCTAGTCAGGACTAATGTGATGGTACTTCCTGGTTCTAGTCAGGACTAATGTGATGGTACTTCCTGGTTCTAGTCAGGACTAATGTGATGGTTCTTCCTGGTTCTAGTCAGGACTAATGTGATGGTACTTCCTGGTTCTAGTCAGGACTAATGTGATGGTTCTTCCTGGTTCTAGTCAGGACTAATGTGATGGTACTTCCTGGTTCTAATCAGGACTAATGTGATGGTACTTCCTGGTTCTGGTCAGGACTAATGTGATGGTACTTCCTGGTTCTAGTCAGGACTAATGTGGTGTACTCCCTTGTTCTAGTCAGGACTAATGTGATGGTACTTCCTGGTTCTAGTCAGGACTAATGTGATGGTACTTCCTGGTTCTAGTCAGGACTAATGTGATGGTACTTCCTGGTTCTAGTCAGGACTAATGTGATGGTACTTCCTGGTTCTAGTCAGGACTAATGTGATGGTACTTCCTGGTTCTAGTCAGGACTAATGTGATGGTACTTCCTGGTTCTAGTCAGGACTAATGTGATGGTACTTCCTGGTTCTAATCAGGACTAATGTGATGGTACTTCCTGGTTCTGGTCAGGACTAATGTGATGGTACTTCCTGGTTCTAGTCAGGACTAATGTGGTGTACTTCCTGGTTCTAGTCAGGACTAATGTGATGGTACTTCCTGGTTCTAGTCAGGACTAATGTGATGGTACTACCTGGTTCTAGTCAGGACTAATGTGATGGTACTTCCTGGTTCTAGTCAGGACTAATGTGATGGTACTTCCTGGTTCTAGTCAGGACTAATGTGATGGTACTTCCTGGTTCTAGTCAGGACTAATGTGGTGTACTTCCTGGTTCTAGTCAGGACTAATGTGATGGTACTTCCTGGTTCTAGTCAGGACTAATGTGATGGTACTACCTGGTTCTAGTCAGGACTAATGTGATGGTACTTCCTGGTTCTAGTCAGGACTAATGTGATGGTACTTCCTGGTTCTAGTCAGGACTAATGTGATGGTACTTCCTGGTTCTAGTCAGGACTAATGTGGTGTACTTCCTGGTTCTAGTCAGGACTAATGTGATGGTACTTCCTGGTTCTAGTCAGGACTAATGTGATGGTACTACCTGGTTCTAGTCAGGACTAATGTGATGGTACTTCCTGGTTCTAGTCAGGACTAATGTGATGGTACTACCTGGTTCTAGTCAGGACTAATGTGATGGTACTTCCTGGTTCTAGTCAGGACTAATGTGGTGTACTTCCTGGTTCTAGTCAGGACTAATGTGATGGTACTTCCTGGTTCTAGTCAGGACTAATGTGGTGTACTTCCTGGTTCTAGTCAGGACTAATGTGATGGTACTTCCTGGTTCTAGTCAGGACTAATGTGATGGTACTACCTGGTTCTAGTCAGGACTAATGTGATGGTACTTCCTGGTTCTAGTCAGGACTAATGTGATGGTACTTCCTGGTTCTAGTCAGGACTAATGTGATGGTACTTCCTGGTTCTAGTCAGGACTAATGTGATGGTACTTCCTGGTTCTAGTCAGGACTAATGTGATGGTACTTCCTGGTTCTAGTCAGGACTAATGTGATGGTTCTTCCTGGTTCTAGTCAGGACTAATGTGATGGTACTTCCTGGTTCTAGTCAGGACTAATGTGATGGTTCTTCCTGGTTCTAGTCAGGACTAATGTGATGGTACTTCCTGGTTCTAATCAGGACTAATGTGATGGTACTTCCTGGTTCTGGTCAGGACTAATGTGATGGTACTTCCTGGTTCTAGTCAGGACTAATGTGGTGTACTCCCTTGTTCTAGTCAGGACTAATGTGATGGTACCTCCTGGTTCTAGTCAGGACTAATGTGATGGTACTTCCTGGTTCTAGTCAGGACTAATGTGATGGTACTTCCTGGTTCTAGTCAGGACTAATGTGATGGTACTTCCTGGTTCTAGTCAGGACTAATGTGATGGTACTTCCTGGTTCTAGTCAGGACTAATGTGATGGTACTTCCTGGTTCTAATCAGGACTAATGTGATGGTACTTCCTGGTTCTGGTCAGGACTAATGTGATGGTACTTCCTGGTTCTAGTCAGGACTAATGTGGTGTACTTCCTGGTTCTAGTCAGGACTAATGTGATGGTACTTCCTGGTTCTAGTCAGGACTAATGTGATGGTACTACCTGGTTCTAGTCAGGACTAATGTGATGGTACTTCCTGGTTCTAGTCAGGACTAATGTGATGGTACTTCCTGGTTCTAGTCAGGACTAATGTGATGGTACTTCCTGGTTCTAGTCAGGACTAATGTGGTGTACTTCCTGGTTCTAGTCAGGACTAATGTGATGGTACTTCCTGGTTCTAGTCAGGACTAATGTGATGGTACTACCTGGTTCTAGTCAGGACTAATGTGATGGTACTTCCTGGTTCTAGTCAGGACTAATGTGATGGTACTTCCTGGTTCTAGTCAGGACTAATGTGATGGTACTTCCTGGTTCTAGTCAGGACTAATGTGGTGTACTTCCTGGTTCTAGTCAGGACTAATGTGATGGTACTTCCTGGTTCTAGTCAGGACTAATGTGATGGTACTACCTGGTTCTAGTCAGGACTAATGTGATGGTACTTCCTGGTTCTAGTCAGGACTAATGTGATGGTACTACCTGGTTCTAGTCAGGACTAATGTGATGGTACTTCCTGGTTCTAGTCAGGACTAATGTGGTGTACTTCCTGGTTCTAGTCAGGACTAATGTGATGGTACTTCCTGGTTCTAGTCAGGACTAATGTGGTGTACTTCCTGGTTCTAGTCAGGACTAATGTGATGGTACTTCCTGGTTCTAGTCAGGACTAATGTGATGGTACTACCTGGTTCTAGTCAGGACTAATGTGATGGTACTTCCTGGTTCTAGTCAGGACTAATGTGATGGTACTTCCTGGTTCTAGTCAGGACTAATGTGATGGTACTTCCTGGTTCTAGTCAGGACTAATGTGATGGTACTTCCTGGTTCTAGTCAGGACTAATGTGATGGTACTTCCTGGTTCTAGTCAGGACTAATGTGATGGTTCTTCCTGGTTCTAGTCAGGACTAATGTGATGGTACTTCCTGGTTCTAATCAGGACTAATGTGATGGTACTTCCTGGTTCTGGTCAGGACTAATGTGATGGTACTTCCTGGTTCTAGTCAGGACTAATGTGGTGTACTCCCTTGTTCTAGTCAGGACTAATGTGATGGTACTTCCTGGTTCTAGTCAGGACTAATGTGATGGTACTTCCTGGTTCTAGTCAGGACTAATGTGATGGTACTTCCTGGTTCTAGTCAGGACTAATGTGATGGTACTTCCTGGTTCTAGTCAGGACTAATGTGATGGTACTTCCTGGTTCTAGTCAGGACTAATGTGATGGTACTTCCTGGTTCTAGTCAGGACTAATGTGATGGTACTTCCTGGTTCTAGTCAGGACTAATGTGATGGTACTTCCTGGTTCTAGTCAGGACTAATGTGATGGTACTTCCTGGTTCTAGTCAGGACCCGAGCAGCAGCGTTCTGGATGAACTGCAGCTGTTTTACAGCTCGTTTGGAGAGACCAGTGAGCGGCCGTTACAGTCTAATCTACTGGAGACAAACGCATGGATAAGTCTCTCTAAATCTGGTTTTGACACTATATTTTTGATTTTGGCAATGTTTTTTAGATGTTAAAAAGCTGCTGTTATTGATTTGATGTGTTAAAGTTCAATTATTACCCCCAGATTTATAACTTGGTTTGTAGGTTTTAGAGCGAGTAGTGTAAATAGTGCGAATATTGTGAATATTGTGAATATTATGAATATTGTGAATATTATGAATATTCCTGACTCTTTCGGGTCCAGGTTTGAGTACTCTGCGCATGCGCACTCGGCCTGTCTCAGTTTGAATGGAGGCCCCCCAGAGCCTCCGCCGCGCGCGTCTTCAGCAGCATCCGCGGCCCTGAGCGCACCGCCCTGCCGCATCTGCCGCATCTGCCGCATCCGCCGCATCCTTCATCCTCCGCCGCAGGCACGGGGGCACGCGCGGCAGGCGGGCGGCACGCGCGGCACACGCGGCACAGGCGGAGGAGACATGCTTTGTGACGCTAAGGGCAAAGATGAGCGCAAAAACCGGAACGTTCTCCGCGCGTCGTGGAAACGCGAGCGGGACAATGACGCGTCCAGTGTTTGCGCGCGTCAGGATGCCGCCTCCCCTCCGCGCGTCTTCCTCTCGCCGCACAGCCCTCCGTCTCCTCCCGGATCCGCTCCGATCCGCGGCGTCATGGCGGAGAACAACAGCGGCGGCGGCGCGAACAATGCCGCGGTCACGGCGCGGCGGCCGCAGGACGACAGCGCGGCAAAGAAGCACCGAGTGTCCGCGGAAAAGGTACCGCTGTCCCGCGCGTGTCATTGAGAGCGGGCCCCGCGTGCGCGCGCGCGGACACGAGACAGACGAAAACACAAACCGGGACAGAACGGGTCAAACCGGGACAGAAAGGGCCTTAACGGAGCGCGTCTGAGCTTTGTCTGACGCGCACGGGCCTGGTCCTGGTCCTGGTCCTGGTCCTGGTCCTGGTCCTGGTCCTGGTCCTGGTCCTGATCCTGGTCATGGTCCTGGTCCTGGTCCTGGTCCTGGTCCTGGTCCTGATCCTGGTCCTGGTCCTGGTCCTGGTCCTGGTCCTGGTCCTGATCCTGGTCATGGTCCTGGTCCTGGTCCTGGTCCTGGTCCTGGTCCTGATCCTGGTCCTGGTCCTGGTCCTGGTCCTGGTCCTGGTCCTGGTCCTGGTCCTGGTCCTGGTCCTGGTCCTGATCCTGATCCTGGTCCTGGTCCTGGTCCTGGTCCTGGTCCTGGTCCTGGTCCTGGTCCTGGTCCTGGTCCTGGTCCTGGTCCAGTTTGATTTAACGTTTCATTCGTCGACTATAAAATGATCTTTTCTTTGTATTTGTTGTTTGGATGTTTTTGTCCTGAAGCTCTGAAGGTTTGAACCGTTAAAGAGTCAAGAGTTTAAACTTTTCATCGCCATCATGAGACCAAACATGAAATATATTTGATAATTTATCACCAATTAAACAAACACAACTAAATTTAAGACTGGATTAGTCCAGGACTAAACCAGGACTAAACCAGGTCTAAACCAGGACTAAACCAGGTCTAAACCAGGACTAAACCAGGTCTAAACCAGGTCTAAACCAGGACTAAACCAGGTCTAAACCAGGTCTAAACCAGGTCTAAACCAGGACTAAACCAGGACTAAACCAGGACTAAACCAGGACTAAACCAGGTCTAAACCAGGTCTAAACCAGGTCTAAACCAGGTCTAACACTAAAGCCGATCCATCACTTGATAATGATTCATTTCAGTTTTTGTACATTTCATTTGTTTCCAGACATTTCACCATCAAAAAAAAAATCATCACATTGAGTTTGGTCAAATATAATAAAACATTATCTGTATTTTCAATGAATTGTTTCTAAATGTCTCATAAATTGGGCCAATGGTTCAAACAGCAGGAGAGACCAGGCACAGCCCTGTCTGACCCCTCTGTCCAGAGTCTGTCATGTGACCAGTGATTTTAAGTCTTGATGTTGGACCATCGTAAAGAGCCTCAATATGTTTTATAATTAAATCATCCATTTTAAATTTGCTCATCACTTTAAATAAATAAGTCCAGACTTATTCTTCCATCTTTGTTTAGTTGTGTTTGTGTGTCTCATTTTGTGTAAAGATGGTCTTATGTCCTCTTGTGTGTGTCTCATTGTGTGTAAAGATGGTCTTATGTCCTCTTGTGTGTGTCTCTTTGTGTGTAAAGATGGTCTTATGTCCTCTTGTGTGTGTCTCTTTGTGTGTAAAGATGGTCTTATGTCCTCTTGTGTGTGTCTCTTTGTGTGTAAAGATGGTCTTATGTCCTCTTGTGTGTGTCTCATTGTGTGTAAAGATGGTCTTATGTCCTCTTGTGTGTGTCTCTTTGTGTGTAAAGATGGTCTTATGTCCTCTTGTGTGTGTCTCTTTGTGTGTAAAGATGGTCTTATGTCGTCTTGTGTGTGTCTCTTTGTGTGTAAAGATGGTCTTATGTCCTCTTGTGTGTGTCTCTTTGTGTGTAAAGATGGTCTTATGTCGTCTTGTGTGTGTCTCATTGTGTGTAAAGATGGTCTTATGTCCTCTTGTGTGTGTCTCTTTGTGTGTAAAGATGGTCTTAAGTCCTCTTGTGTGTGTCTCTATGTGTGTAAAGATGGTCTTATGTCGTCTTGTGTGTGTCTCATTGTGTGTAAAGATGGTCTTATGTCTCTTGTGTGTGTCTCATTGTGTGTAAAGATGGTCTTATGTCCTCTTGTGTGTGTCTCATTGTGTGTAAAGATGGTCTTATGTCCTCTTGTGTCTTTGTGGATTCAGTTTGGGAGGATTTGTTGAGATAGTCTCTATGAGGCACAGTCCAGTCGCTCCTTCCCTTCTTGAGGTCTCAGGGATATGATGGCTTTAGAGCTTTATAACACTCTGAGGTGTGTCTTTAGAGCTTTATACCACTCTGAGGTGTTTCTTTAGAGTTTTATAGCACTCTGAGGTGTGACTTTAGAGCTTTATAGCACTCTGAGTTGTGTCTTTAGAGCTTTATAGCACTCTGAGGTGTGTCTTTAGAGCTTTATACACTCTGAGATGTGTTTTTAGAGCTTTATAAGGCTCTGAGGTGTGTTTTAGAGCTTTATACCGCTCTGAGGTGTGTCTTTAGAGCTTTATTCCTCTCTGAGGTGTGTCTTTAGAGTTTTATAGCACTCTGAGGTGTGTCTTTAGAGCTTTATACACTCTGAGGTGTGTCTTTAGAGCCTTATACCACTCTGAGGTGTGTCTTTAGAGCTTTATACCGCTCTGAGGTGTGTCTTTAGAGCTTTATACAGTCTGAGGTGTGTCTTTAGAGCTTTATACCACTCTGAGGTGTGTCTTTAGAGCTTTATACCACTCTGAGGTGTTTCTTTAGAGTTTTATAGCACTCTGAGGTGTGACTTTAGAGCTTTATAGCACTCTGAGTTGTGTCTTTAGAGCTTTATAGCACTCTGAGGTGTGTCTTTAGAGCTTTATACACTCTGAGATGTGTTTTTAGAGCTTTATAAGGCTCTGAGGTGTGTTTTAGAGCTTTATACCGCTCTGATGTGTGTCTTTAGAGCTTTATACACTCTGAGGTGTGTCTTTAGAGCTTTATAACACTCTGAGGTGTGTCTTTAGAGCTTTATACCACTCTGAGGTGTGTCTTTAGAGCTTTATACACTCTGAGGTGTGTCTTTAGAGCTTTATACCACTATGAGGTGTGTCTTTAGAGCTTAATACACTCTGAGGTGTGTCTTTAGAGCTTTATACACTCTGAGGTGTGTCTTTAGAGCTTTATAACACTCTGAGGTGTGTCTTTAGAGCTTAATACAGTCTGAGGTGTGTCTTTAGAGCTTTATACCACTCTGAGGTGTGTCTTTAGAGCTTTATAACACTCTGAGGTGTTTCTTTAGAGTTTTATAGCACTCTGAGGTGTGACTTTAGAGCTTTATAGCACTCTGAGTTGTGTCTTTAGAGCTTTATAGCACTCTGAGGTGTGTCTTTAGAGCTTTATACACTCTGAGGTGTGTCTTTAGAGCTTTATACACTCTGAGATGTGTTTTTAGAGCTTTATAAGGCTCTGAGGTGTGTTTTAGAGCTTTATACCGCTCTGAGGTGTGTCTTTAGAGCTTTATTCCTCTCTGAGGTGTGTCTTTAGAGCTTTATACCACTCTGAGGTGTGTCTTTAGAGCTTAAGACACTCTGAGGTGTGTCTTTAGAGCTTTAAAACGCTCTGAGGTGTGTCTTTAGAGCTTTATACAGTCTGAGGTGTGTCTTTAGAGCTTTATACACTCTGAGATGTGTTTTTAGAGCTTTATAAGGCTCTGAGGTGTGTTTTAGAGCTTTATACCACTCTGAGGTGTGTCTTTAGAGCTTTATTCCTCTCTGAGGTGTGTCTTTAGAGCTTTATACCACTCTGAGGTGTGTCTTTAGAGCTTAATACACTCTGAGGTGTGTCTTTAGAGCTTTATACACTCTGAGGTGTGTCTTTAGAGCTTTATACAGCTCTGAGGTGTCTCTTTAGAGCTTTATACCGCTCTGAGGTGTGTCTTTAGAGTTTTATAACGCTCTGAGGTGTGTCTTTAGGGCTTTATACAATCTGAGGTGTGTCTTTAGAGCTTTATACCACTCTGAGGTGTGTCTTTAGAGCTTTATACAGCTCTGAGGTGTGTCTTTAGAGCTTTATAACGCTCTGAGGTGTGTCTTTAGAGCTTTATACAGTCTGAGGTGTATCTTTAGAGCTTTATACCACTCTGAGGTGTGTCTTTAGAGCTTTATACCACTCTGAGGTGTTTATTTAGAGTTTTATAGCACTCTGAGGTGTGACTTTAGAGCTTTATAGCACTCTGAGGTGTGTCTTTAGAGCTTTATACACTCTGAGGTGTGTCTTTAGAGCTTTATACACTATGAGGTGTGTCTTTAGAGCTTTATACCACTATGAGGTGTGTCTTTAGAGCTTTATACAGTCTGAGGTGTGTCTTTAGAGCTTTATACAGTCTGAGGTGTGTCTTTAGAGCTTTATAACGCTCTGAGGTGTGTCTTTAGAGCTTTATACAGCTCTGAGGTGTGTCTTTAGAGTTTTATAACGCTCTGAGGTGTGTCTTTAGGGCTTTATACAATCTGAGGTGTGTCTTTAGAGCTTTATACCACTCTGAGGTGTGTCTTTAGAGCTTTATACAGCTCTGAGGTGTGTCTTTAGAGCTTTATAACGCTCTGAGGTGTGTCTTTAGAGCTTTATACAGTCTGAGGTGTATCTTTAGAGCTTTATACCACTCTGAGGTGTGTCTTTAGAGCTTTATACCACTCTGAGGTGTTTATTTAGAGTTTTATAGCACTCTGAGGTGTGACTTTAGAGCTTTATAGCACTCTGAGGTGTGTCTTTAGAGCTTTATACACTCTGAGGTGTGTCTTTAGAGCTTTATACACTATGAGGTGTGTCTTTAGAGCTTTATACCACTATGAGGTGTGTCTTTAGAGCTTTATACAGTCTGAGGTGTGTCTTTAGAGCTTTATACACTCTGAGGTGTGTCTTTAGAGCTTTATAACGCTCTGAGGTGTGTCTTTAGAGCTTTATAACGCTCTGAGGTGTGTCTTTAGAGCTTTATACAGCTCTGAGGTGTGTCTTTAGAGCTTTATAACGCTCTGAGGTGTGTCTTTAGAGCTTTATAACGCTCTGAGGTGTGTCTTTAGAGCTTTATACAGTCTGAGGTGTGTCTTTAGAGCTTTATACAGTCTGAGGTGTGTTTTCAGAGCTTTATACATTCTGAGGTGTGTCTTTAGAGCTTTATACCACTCTGAAGTGTTTCTTTAGAGTTTTATAGCACTCTGAGTTGTGTCTTTAGAGCTTTATAGCACTCTGAGGTGTGTCTTTAGAGCTTTATAGCACTCTGAGTTGTGTCTTTAGAGCTTTATAGCACTCTGAGGTGTGTCTTTAGAGCTTTATACACTCTGAGATGTGTTTTTAGAGCTTTATAAGGCTCTGAGGTGTGTTTTAGAGCTTTATACCGCTCTGAGGTGTGTCTTTAGAGCTTTATTCCTCTCTGAGGTGTGTCTTTAGAGTTTTATAGCACTCTGAGGTGTGTCTTTAGAGCTTTATAGCACTCTGAGGTGTCTCTTTAGATCTTTATACACTCTGAGGTGTGTCTTTAGAGCCTTACACCACTCTGAGGTGTGTCTTTAGAGCTTTATACCGCTCTGAGGTGTGTCTTTAGAGCTTTATACCACTCTGAGGTGTTTCTTTAGAGTTTTATAGCACTCTGAGGTGTGACTTTAGAGCTCTATAGCACTCTGAGTTGTGTCTTTAGAGCTTTATAGCACTCTGAGGTGTGTCTTTAGAGCTTTATACACTCTGAGATGTGTTTTTAGAGCTTTATAAGGCTCTGAGGTGTGTTTTAGAGCTTTATACCGCTCTGAGGTGTGTCTTTAGAGCTTTATTCCTCTCTGAGGTGTGTCTTTAGAGCTTTATACCACTCTGAGGTGTGTCTTTAGAGCTTAATACACTCTGAGGTGTGTCTTTAGAGCTTTATACAGCTCTTAGGTGTGTCTTTAGAGCTTTATACACTCTGAGGTGTGTCTTTAGAGCTTTATACAGCTCTGAGGTGTCTCTTTAGAGCTTTATACCGCTCTGAGGTGTGTCTTTAAAGCTTTATAACGCTCTGAGGTGTGTCTTTAGAGCTTTATACAGTCTGAGGTGTGTCTTTAGAGCTTTATAACGCTCTGAGGTGTGTCTTTAGAGCTTTATACAGTCTGAGGTGTGTCTTTAGAGCTTTATAACGCTCTGAGGTGTGTCTTTAGAGCTTTATAACGCTCTGAGGTGTATCTTTAGAGCTTTATATCACTCTGAGGTGTGTCTTTAGAGCTTTATACCACTCTGAGGTGTTTCTTTAGAGTTTTATAGCACTCTGAGGTGTGACTTTAGAGCTTTATAGCACTCTGAGTTGTGTCTTTAGAGCTTTATAGCACTCTGAGGTGTGTCTTTAGAGCTTTATACACTCTGAGATGTGTTTTTATAGCTTTATAAGGCTCTGAGGTGTGTTTTAGAGCTTTATACCGCTCTGAGGTGTGTCTTTAGAGCTTTATTCCTCTCTGAGGTGTGTCTTTAGAGTTTTATAGCACTCTGAGGTGTGTCTTTAGAGCTTTATAACACTCTGATGTGTCTCTTTAGAGCTTTATACACTCTGAGGTGTGTCTTTAGAGCCTTATACCACTCTGAGGTGTGTCTTTAGAGCTTTATACCGCTCTGAGGTGTGTCTTTAGAGCTTTATAACGCTCTGAGGTGTGTCTTTAGAGCTTTATAACGCTCTGAGGTGTGTCTTTAGAGCTTTATACAGTCTGAGGTGTGTCTTTAGAGCTTTATAACGCTCTGAGGTGTGTCTTTAGAGCTTTATACAGCTCTGAGGTGTGTCTTTAGAGTTTTATAACGCTCTGAGGTGTGTCTTTAGAGCTTTATACCACTCTGAGGTGTGTCTTTAGAGCTTTATACAGCTCTGAGGTGTGTCTTTAGAGCTTTATAACGCTCTGAGGTGTGTCTTTAGAGCTTTATAACACTCTGAGGTGTTTCTTTAGAGTTTTATAGCACTCTGAGGTGTGACTTTAGAGCTTTATAGCACTCTGAGTTGTGTCTTTAGAGCTTTATAGCACTCTGAGGTGTGTCTTTAGAGCTTTATACACTCTGAGGTGTGTCTTTAGAGCTTTATACACTCTGAGATGTGTTTTTAGAGCTTTATAAGGCTCTGAGGTGTGTCTTTAGAGCTTTATTCCTCTCTGAGGTGTGTCTTTAGAGCTTTATACCACTCTGAGGTGTGTCTTTAGAGCTTTATTCCTCTCTGAGGTGTGTCTTTAGAGCTTTATACCACTCTGAGGTGTGTCTTTAGAGCTTTATTCCTCTCTGAGGTGTGTCTTTAGAGCTTTATACCGCTCTGAGGTGTGTCTTTAGAGCTTTATTCCTCTCTGAGGTGTGTCTTTAGAGCTTTATACCACTCTGAGGTGTGTCTTTAGAGCTTTATACACTCTGAGGTGTGTCTTTAGAGCTTTATACAGCTCTGAGGTGTCTCTTTAGAGCTTTATACCGCTCTGAGGTGTGTCTTTAGAGCTTTAAAACGCTCTGAGGTGTGTCTTTAGAGCTTTATACAGTCTGAGGTGTGTCTTTAGAGCTTTATACACTCTGAGATGTGTTTTTAGAGCTTTATAAGGCTCTGAGGTGTGTTTTAGAGCTTTATACCGCTCTGAGGTGTGTCTTTAGAGCTTTATTCCTCTCTGAGGTGTGTCTTTAGAGCTTTATACCACTCTGAGGTGTGTCTTTAGAGCTTAATACACTCTGAGGTGTGTCTTTAGAGCTTTATACACTCTGAGGTGTGTCTTTAGAGCTTTATACAGCTCTGAGGTGTCTCTTTAGAGCTTTATACCGCTCTGAGGTGTGTCTTTAGAGCTTTAAAACGCTCTGAGGTGTGTCTTTAGAGCTTTATACTACTATGAGGTGTGTCTTTAGAGCTTTATAACGCTCTGAGGTGTGTCTTTAGAGCTTTATACCAATCTGAGGTGTGTCTTTAGAGCTTTATAACGCTCTGAGGTGTGTCTTTAGAGCTTTATACAGTCTGAGGTGTGTCTTTAGAGCTTTATACACTCTGAGGTGTGTCTTTAGAGCTTTATACCACTATGAGGTGTGTCTTTAGAGCTTTATAACGCTCTGAGGTGTGTCTTTAGAGCTTTATACACTCTGAGGTGTGTCTTTAGAGCTTTATACCACTCTGAGGTGTTTCTTTAGAGTTTTATAGCACTCTGAGGTGTGACTTTAGAGCTTTATAGCACTCTGAGTTGTGTCTTTAGAGCTTTATAGCACTCTGAGGTGTGTCTTTAGAGCTTTATACACTCTGAGATGTGTTTTTAGAGCTTTATAAGGCTCTGAGGTGTGTTTTAGAGCTTTATACCGCTCTGAGGTGTGTCTTTAGAGCTTTATTCCTCTCTGAGGTGTGTCTTTAGAGTTTTATAGCACTCTGAGGTGTGTCTTTAGAGCTTTATAACACTCTGAGGTGTGTCTTTAGAGCTTTATACCGCTCTGAGGTGTGTCTTTAGAGCTTTATACCGCTCTGAGGTGTGTCTTTAGAGCTTTATACCGCTCTGAGGTGTGTCTTTAGAGCCTTATACCACTCTGAGGTGTTTCTTTAGAGTTTTATAGCACTCTGAGGTGTGACTTTAGAGCTCTATAGCACTCTGAGTTGTGTCTTTAGAGCTTTATAGCACTCTGAGGTGTGTCTTTAGAGCTTTATTCCTCTCTGAGGTGTGTCTTTAGAGTTTTATAGCACTCTGAGGTGTGTCTTTAGAGCCTTATACCACTCTGAGGTGTTTCTTTAGAGTTTTATAGCACTCTGAGGTGTGACTTTAGAGCTTTATAGCACTCTGAGGTGTGTCTTTAGAGCTTTATACACTCTGAGATGTGTTTTTAGAGCTTTATAAGGCTCTGAGGTGTGTTTTAGAGCTTTATACCGCTCTGAGGTGTGTCTTTAGAGCTTTATTCCTCTCTGAGGTGTGTCTTTAGAGCTTAATACACTCTGAGGTGTGTCTTTAGAGCTTTATACCGCTCTGAGGTGTGTCTTTAGAGCTTTATACAGCTCTGAGGTGTCTCTTTAGAGCTTTATACAGTCTGAGGTGTGTCTTTAGAGTTTTATAGCACTCTGAGTTGTGTCTTTAGTTACTAAACCTGGACTAAACCAGGTCTAAACCCGGACTAAACCAGGACTAAACCAGGACTAAACCAGGACTAAACCAGGTCTAAACCTGGACTAAACCAGGTCTAAACCAGGACTAAACCAGTTCTAAACCAGGTCTAAACCAGGACTAAAGGAGGACTAAACCAGGACAAAACCAGGTCTAAACCAGGTGTAAACCAGGACTAAACCTGGACTAAACCAGGACTAAACCAGGTCTAAACCAGGACAAAACCAGGTCTAAACCAGGACTAAACCAGGATTAAACCAGGACTAAACCAGGACTAAACCAGGACTAAACCAGGTCTAAACCCGGACTAAACCAGGACTAAACCAGGACTAAACCAGGTCTAAACCAGGACTAAACCAGGAGTAAAACAGGTCTAAACCAGGACTAAACCAGGACTAAACCAGGACTAAACCAGGACTAAACCTGGACTAAACCAGGACTAAACCAGGTCTAAACCTGGACTAAACCAGGTCTAAACCAGGACTAAACCTGGACTAAACCAGGTCTAAACCAGGACTAAACCAGGACTAAACCAGGACTAAACCAGGTCTAAACCAGGACTAAACCAGGACTAAACCTGGACTAAACCAGGACTAAACCAGGTCTAAACCTGGACTAAACCAGGTCTAAACCAGGACTAAACCTGGACTAAACAAGAGCTAAACCAGGACTAAACCAGGTCTAAACCAGGACTAAACCAGGACTAAACCAGGTCTAAACCAGGACTAAACCAGGACTAAACCAGGTCTAAACCAGGACTAAACCAGGACTAAACCAGGTCTAAACCAGGACTAAACCAGGTCTAAACCTGGACTAAACCAGGACTAAACCAGGACTAAACCAGGTGTAAACCAGGACTAAACCAGGATTAAACCAGGACCAAACCAGAGCTAAACCAGGACTAAACCAGGACTAAACCAGAGCTAAACCAGGACTAAACCAGGACTAAACCAGGTCTAAACCAGGACAAAACCAGGTCTAAACCAGGACTAAACCAGGACTAAACCAGGATTAAACCAGGACCAAACCAGGAATAAACCAGGACTAAACCTGGACTAAACCAGAGCTAAACCAGGACTAAACCAGGACTAAACCAGGTCTAAACCAGGACAAAACCAGGTCTAAACCAGGACTAAACCAGGATTAAACCAGGACTAAACCAGGACTAAACCTGGACTAAACCAGGTCTAAACCTGGACTAAACCAGGACTAAACCAGCTCTAAACCTGGACTAAACCTGGACTAAACCAGGACTAAACCAGGACTAAACCAGGTCTAAACCCGGACTAAACCAGGACTAAACCAGGACTAAACCAGGTCTAAACCAGGACTAAACCAGGACTAAAACAGGACTAAACCATGTCTAAACCCGGACTAAACCAGGACTAAACCAGGACTAAACCAGGTCTAAACCAGGACTAAACCAGGACTAAACCTGGACTAAACCAGGACTAAACCAGGTCTAAACCTGGACTAAACCAGGTCTAAACCAGGACTAAACCAGGTCTAAACCAGGTCTAAACCAGGACTAAACCAGGACTAAACCTGGACTAAACAAGAGCTAAACCAGGACTAAACCAGGACTAAACCAGGTCTAAACCAGGACAAAACCAGGATTAAACCAGGACCAAACCAGGAATAAACCAGGACTAAACCTGGACTAAACCAGAGCTAAACCAGGACTAAACCAGGACTAAACCAGGTCTAAACCAGGACAAAACCAGGTCTAAACCAGGACTAAACCAGGATTAAACCAGGACTAAACCAGGACTAAACCTGGACTAAACCAGAGCTAAACCAGGACTAAACCAGGACTAAACCAGGTCTAAACCCGGACTAAACCAGGACTAAACCAGGACTAAACCAGGTCTAAACCAGGACTAAACCAGGACTAAAACAGGACTAAACCATGTCTAAACCCGGACTAAACCAGGACTAAACCAGGACTAAACCAGGTCTAAACCAGGACTAAACCAGGACTAAACCTGGACTAAACCAGGACTAAACCAGGTCTAAACCTGGACTAAACCAGGTCTAAACCAGGACTAAACCTGGACTAAACAAGAGCTAAACCAGGACTAAACCAGGACTAAACCAGGTCTAAACCAGGACTAAACCAGGACTAAAGCAGGTCTAAACCAGGTCTAAACCAGGACTAAAGCAGGTCTAAACCAGGTCTAAACCAGGACTAAACCAGGACTAAACCAGGTCTAAACCAGGACTAAACCAGGACTAAACCAGGTCTAAACCAGGACTAAACCAGGACTAAACCAGGTCTAAACCTGGACTAAACCAGGACTAAACCAAGACTAAACCAGGTGTAAACCTGGACTAAACCAGGTCTAAACCAGGACTAAACCAGGATTAAACCAGGACTAAACCAGAGCTAAACCAGGACTAAACCAGGACTAAACCAGGTCTAAACCAGGACAAAACCAGGTCTAAACCAGGACTAAACCAGAGCTAAACCAGGACTAAACCAGGATTAAACCAGGACCAAACCAGGAATAAACCAGGACCAAACCAGGAATAAACCAGGACTAAACCTGGACTAAATCAGAGCTAAACCAGGACTAAACCAAGACTAAACCAGGTCTAAACCAGGACAAAACCAGGTCTAAACCAGGATTAAACCAGGACTAAACCACGACTAAACCTGGACTAAACCAGAGCTAAACCAGGACTAAACCAGGACTAAACCAGGTCCAAACCAGGACTAAACCAGGTCTAAACCTGGACTAAACCAGGACTAAACCAGCTCTAAACCTGGACTAAACCTGGACTAAACCAGGACTAAACCAGGACTAAACCAGGTCTAAACCCGGACTAAACCAGGACTAAACCAGGACTAAACCAGGTCTAAACCAGGACTAAACCAGGACTAAAACAGGACTAAACCAGGACTAAACCTGGACTAAACCAGGACTAAACCAGGTCTAAACCAGGACAAAACCAGGTCTAAACCAGGACTAAACCAGGATTAAACCAGGACTAAACCAGGACTAAACCTGGACTAAACCAGAGCTAAACCAGGACTAAACCAGGACTAAACCAGGTCTAAACCCGGACTAAACCAGGACTAAACCAGGACTAAACCAGGTCTAAACCAGGACTAAACCAGGACTAAAACAGGACTAAACCATGTCTAAACCCGGACTAAACCAGGACTAAACCAGGACTAAACCAGGTCTAAACCAGGACTAAACCAGGACTAAACCTGGACTAAACCAGGACTAAACCAGGTCTAAACCTGGACTAAACCAGGTCTAAACCAGGACTAAACCTGGACTAAACAAGAGCTAAACCAGGACTAAACCAGGACTAAACCAGGTCTAAACCAGGACTAAACCAGGACTAAAGCAGGTCTAAACCAGGTCTAAACCAGGACTAAAGCAGGTCTAAACCAGGTCTAAACCAGGACTAAACCAGGACTAAACCAGGTCTAAACCAGGACTAAACCAGGACTAAACCAGGTCTAAACCAGGACTAAACCAGGACTAAACCAGGTCTAAACCTGGACTAAACCAGGACTAAACCAAGACTAAACCAGGTGTAAACCTGGACTAAACCAGGTCTAAACCAGGACTAAACCAGGATTAAACCAGGACTAAACCAGAGCTAAACCAGGACTAAACCAGGACTAAACCAGGTCTAAACCAGGACAAAACCAGGTCTAAACCAGGACTAAACCAGAGCTAAACCAGGACTAAACCAGGATTAAACCAGGACCAAACCAGGAATAAACCAGGACCAAACCAGGAATAAACCAGGACTAAACCTGGACTAAATCAGAGCTAAACCAGGACTAAACCAAGACTAAACCAGGTCTAAACCAGGACAAAACCAGGTCTAAACCAGGATTAAACCAGGACTAAACCACGACTAAACCTGGACTAAACCAGAGCTAAACCAGGACTAAACCAGGACTAAACCAGGTCCAAACCAGGACTAAACCAGGTCTAAACCTGGACTAAACCTGGACTAAACCAGGACTAAACCAGGACTAAACCAGCTCTAAACCCGGACTAAACCAGGACTAAACCAGGACTAAACCAGGTCTAAACCAGGACTAAACCAGGACTAAAACAGGACTAAACCAGGACTAAACCTGGACTAAACCAGGACTAAACCAGGTCTAAACCAGGACAAAACCAGGTCTAAACCAGGACTAAACCAGGATTAAACCAGGACTAAACCAGGACTAAACCTGGACTAAACCAGAGCTAAACCAGGACTAAACCAGGACTAAACCAGGTCTAAACCCGGACTAAACCAGGACTAAAACAGGACTAAACCAGGACTAAACCTGGACTAAACCAGGACTAAACCAGGTCTAAACCAGGACAAAACCAGGTCTAAACCAGGACTAAACCAGGATTAAACCAGGACTAAACCAGGACTAAACCTGGACTAAACCAGAGGTAAACCAGGACTAAACCAGGACTAAACCAGGTCTAAACCCGGACTAAACCAGGACTAAACCAGGACTAAACCAGGTCTAAACCAGGACTAAACCAGGACTAAAACAGGACTAAACCATGTCTAAACCCGGACTAAACCAGGACTAAACCAGGACTAAACCAGGTCTAAACCAGGACTAAACCAGGACTAAACCTGGACTAAACCAGGACTAAACCAGGTCTAAACCTGGACTAAACCAGGTCTAAACCAGGACTAAACCAGGTCTAAACCAGGTCTAAACCAGGACTAAAGCAGGTCTAAACCAGGTCTAAACCAGGACTAAACCAGGACTAAACCTGGACTAAACCAGGTCTAAACCAGGACTAAACCAGGACTAAACCAGGACTAAACCAGGTCTAAACCAGGACTAAACCAGGACTAAACCTGGACTAAACCAGGACTAAACCAGGTCTAAACCTGGACTAAACCAGGTCTAAACCAGGACTAAACCTGGACTAAACAAGAGCTAAACCAGGACTAAACCAGGTCTAAACCAGGACTAAACCAGGACTAAACCAGGTCTAAACCAGGACTAAACCAGGACTAAACCAGGTCTAAACCAGGACTAAACCAGGACTAAACCAGGTCTAAACCAGGACTAAACCAGGTCTAAACCTGGACTAAACCAGGACTAAACCAGGACTAAACCAGGTGTAAACCTGGACTAAACCAGGTCTAAACCAGGACTAAACCAGCTCTAAACCCGGACTAAACCAGGACTAAACCAGGACTAAACCAGGTCTAAACCAGGACTAAACCAGGACTAAAACAGGACTAAACCAGGACTAAACCTGGACTAAACCAGGACTAAACCAGGTCTAAACCAGGACAAAACCAGGTCTAAACCAGGACTAAACCAGGATTAAACCAGGACTAAACCAGGACTAAACCTGGACTAAACCAGAGCTAAACCAGGACTAAACCAGGACTAAACCAGGTCTAAACCCGGACTAAACCAGGACTAAAACAGGACTAAACCAGGACTAAACCTGGACTAAACCAGGACTAAACCAGGTCTAAACCAGGACAAAACCAGGTCTAAACCAGGACTAAACCAGGATTAAACCAGGACTAAACCAGGACTAAACCTGGACTAAACCAGAGGTAAACCAGGACTAAACCAGGACTAAACCAGGTCTAAACCCGGACTAAACCAGGACTAAACCAGGACTAAACCAGGTCTAAACCAGGACTAAACCAGGACTAAAACAGGACTAAACCATGTCTAAACCCGGACTAAACCAGGACTAAACCAGGACTAAACCAGGTCTAAACCAGGACTAAACCAGGACTAAACCTGGACTAAACCAGGACTAAACCAGGTCTAAACCTGGACTAAACCAGGTCTAAACCAGGACTAAACCAGGACTAAACAAGAGCTAAACCAGGACTAAAGCAGGTCTAAACCAGGTCTAAACCAGGACTAAAGCAGGTCTAAACCAGGTCTAAACCAGGACTAAACCAGGACTAAACCTGGACTAAACCAGGTCTAAACCAGGACTAAACCAGGACTAAACCAGGACTAAACCAGGTCTAAACCAGGACTAAACCAGGACTAAACCTGGACTAAACCAGGACTAAACCAGGTCTAAACCTGGACTAAACCAGGTCTAAACCAGGACTAAACCTGGACTAAACAAGAGCTAAACCAGGACTAAACCAGGTCTAAACCAGGACTAAACCAGGACTAAACCAGGTCTAAACCAGGACTAAACCAGGACTAAACCAGGTCTAAACCAGGACTAAACCAGGACTAAACCAGGTCTAAACCAGGACTAAACCAGGTCTAAACCTGGACTAAACCAGGACTAAACCAGGACTAAACCAGGTGTAAACCTGGACTAAACCAGGTCTAAACCAGGACTAAACCAGGATTAAACCAGGACCAAACCAGAGCTAAACCAGGACCAAACCAGAGCTAAACCAGGACTAAACCAGGACTAAACCAGAGCTAAACCAGGACTAAACCAGGACTAAACCAGGTCTAAACCAGGACAAAACCAGGTCTAAACCAGGACTAAACCAGGACTAAACCAGGATTAAACCAGGACCAAACCAGGAATAAACCAGGACTAAACCTGGACTAAACCAGAGCTAAACCAGGACTAAACCAGGACTAAACCAGGTCTAAACCAGGACAAAACCAGGTCTAAACCAGGACTAAACCAGGATTAAACCAGGACTAAACCAGGACTAAACCTGGACTAAACCAGGTCTAAACCTGGACTAAACCAGGACTAAACCAGCTCTAAACCTGGACTAAACCTGGACTAAACCAGGACTAAACCAGGACTAAACCAGGTCTAAACCCAGACTAAACCAGGACTAAACCAGGACTAAACCAGGTCTAAACCCGGACTAAACCAGGACTAAACCAGGACTAAACCAGGTCTAAACCCGGACTAAACCAGGACTAAACCAGGACTAAACCAGGTCTAAACCAGGACTAAACCAGGACTAAAACAGGACTAAACCATGTCTAAACCCGGACTAAACCAGGACTAAACCAGGACTAAACCAGGTCTAAACCAGGACTAAACCAGGACTAAACCTGGACTAAACCAGGACTAAACCAGGTCTAAACCTGGACTAAACCAGGTCTAAACCAGGACTAAACCTGGACTAAACAAGAGCTAAACCAGGACTAAAGCAGGTCTAAACCAGGTCTAAACCAGGACTAAAGCAGGTCTAAACCAGGTCTAAACCAGGACTAAACCAGGACTAAACCTGGACTAAACCAGGTCTAAACCAGGACTAAACCAGGACTAAACCAGGACTAAACCAGGTCTAAACCAGGACTAAACCAGGACTAAACCTGGACTAAACCAGGACTAAACCAGGTCTAAACCTGGACTAAACCAGGTCTAAACCAGGACTAAACCTGGACTAAACAAGAGCTAAACCAGGACTAAACCAGGTCTAAACCAGGACTAAACCAGGACTAAACCAGGTCTAAACCAGGACTAAACCAGGACTAAACCAGGTCTAAACCAGGACTAAACCAGGACTAAACCAGGTCTAAACCAGGACTAAACCAGGTCTAAACCTGGACTAAACCAGGACTAAACCAGGACTAAACCAGGTGTAAACCTGGACTAAACCAGGTCTAAACCAGGACTAAACCAGGATTAAACCAGGACCAAACCAGAGCTAAACCAGGACCAAACCAGAGCTAAACCAGGACTAAACCAGGACTAAACCAGAGCTAAACCAGGACTAAACCAGGACTAAACCAGGTCTAAACCAGGACAAAACCAGGTCTAAACCAGGACTAAACCAGGACTAAACCAGGATTAAACCAGGACCAAACCAGGAATAAACCAGGACTAAACCTGGACTAAACCAGAGCTAAACCAGGACTAAACCAGGACTAAACCAGGTCTAAACCAGGACAAAACCAGGTCTAAACCAGGACTAAACCAGGATTAAACCAGGACTAAACCAGGACTAAACCTGGACTAAACCAGGTCTAAACCTGGACTAAACCAGGACTAAACCAGCTCTAAACCTGGACTAAACCTGGACTAAACCAGGACTAAACCAGGACTAAACCAGGTCTAAACCCGGACTAAACCAGGACTAAACCAGGTCTAAACCAGGACTAAACCAGGACTAAAACAGGACTAAACCATGTCTAAACCCGGACTAAACCAGGACTAAACCAGGACTAAACCAGGTCTAAACCAGGACTAAACCAGGACTAAACCTGGACTAAACCAGGACTAAACCAGGTCTAAACCTGGACTAAACCAGGTCTAAACCAGGACTAAACCAGGTCTAAACCAGGTCTAAACCAGGACTAAACCAGGACTAAACCTGGACTAAACAAGAGCTAAACCAGGACTAAACCAGGACTAAACCAGGTCTAAACCAGGACAAAACCAGGTCTAAACCAGGACTAAACCAGGATTAAACCAGGACTAAACCAGGACTAAACCTGGACTAAACCAGAGCTAAACCAGGACTAAACCAGGACTAAACCAGGTCTAAACCCGGACTAAACCAGGACTAAACCAGGACTAAACCAGGTCTAAACCAGGACTAAACCAGGACTAAAACAGGACTAAACCATGTCTAAACCCGGACTAAACCAGGACTAAACCAGGACTAAACCAGGTCTAAACCAGGACTAAACCAGGACTAAACCTGGACTAAACCAGGACTAAACCAGGTCTAAACCTGGACTAAACCAGGTCTAAACCAGGACTAAACCTGGACTAAACAAGAGCTAAACCAGGACTAAACCAGGACTAAACCAGGTCTAAACCAGGACTAAACCAGGACTAAAGCAGGTCTAAACCAGGTCTAAACCAGGACTAAAGCAGGTCTAAACCAGGTCTAAACCAGGACTAAACCAGGACTAAACCAGGTCTAAACCAGGACTAAACCAGGACTAAACCAGGTCTAAACCAGGACTAAACCAGGACTAAACCAGGTCTAAACCTGGACTAAACCAGGACTAAACCAAGACTAAACCAGGTGTAAACCTGGACTAAACCAGGTCTAAACCAGGACTAAACCAGGATTAAACCAGGACTAAACCAGAGCTAAACCAGGACTAAACCAGGACTAAACCAGGTCTAAACCAGGACAAAACCAGGTCTAAACCAGGACTAAACCAGAGCTAAACCAGGACTAAACCAGGATTAAACCAGGACCAAACCAGGAATAAACCAGGACCAAACCAGGAATAAACCAGGACTAAACCTGGACTAAATCAGAGCTAAACCAGGACTAAACCAAGACTAAACCAGGTCTAAACCAGGACAAAACCAGGTCTAAACCAGGATTAAACCAGGACTAAACCACGACTAAACCTGGACTAAACCAGGTCCAAACCAGGACTAAACCAGGTCTAAACCTGGACTAAACCAGGACTAAACCAGCTCTAAACCTGGACTAAACCTGGACTAAACCAGGACTAAACCAGGACTAAACCAGGTCTAAACCCGGACTAAACCAGGACTAAACCAGGACTAAACCAGGTCTAAACCAGGACTAAACCAGGACTAAAACAGGACTAAACCAGGACTAAACCTGGACTAAACCAGGTCTAAACCAGGACTAAAACAGGACTAAACCAGGACTAAACCTGGACTAAACCAGGACTAAACCAGGTCTAAACCAGGACAAAACCAGGTCTAAACCAGGACTAAACCAGGATTAAACCAGGACTAAACCAGGACTAAACCTGGACTAAACCAGAGCTAAACCAGGACTAAACCAGGACTAAACCAGGTCTAAACCCGGACTAAACCAGGACTAAACCAGGACTAAACCAGGTCTAAACCAGGACTAAACCCGGACTAAACCAGGACTAAACCAGGACTAAACCAGGTCTAAACCAGGACTAAACCAGGACTAAACCTGGACTAAACCAGGACTAAACCAGGTCTAAACCTGGACTAAACCAGGTCTAAACCAGGACTAAACCTGGACTAAACAAGAGCTAAACCAGGACTAAACCAGGACTAAACCAGGTCTAAACCAGGACTAAACCAGGACTAAAGCAGGTCTAAACCAGGTCTAAACCAGGACTAAAGCAGGTCTAAACCAGGTCTAAACCAGGACTAAACCAGGACTAAACCAGGTCTAAACCAGGACTAAACCAGGACTAAACCAGGTCTAAACCAGGACTAAACCAGGTCTAAACCAGGACTAAACCAGGACTAAACCAGGTCTAAACCAGGACCAAACCAGGAATAAACCAGGACTAAACCTGGACTAAATCAGAGCTAAACCAGGACTAAACCAAGACTAAACCAGGTCTAAACCAGGACAAAACCAGGTCTAAACCAGGATTAAACCAGGACTAAACCAGGACTAAACCTGGACTAAACCAGAGCTAAACCAGGACTAAACCAGGACTAAACCAGGTCCAAACCAGGACTAAACCAGGTCTAAACCTGGACTAAACCAGGACTAAACCAGCTCTAAACCTGGACTAAACCTGGACTAAACCAGGACTAAACCAGGACTAAACCAGGTCTAAACCCGGACTAAACCAGGACTAAACCAGGACTAAACCAGGTCTAAACCAGGACTAAACCAGGACTAAAACAGGACTAAACCAGGACTAAACCTGGACTAAACCAGGACTAAACCAGGTCTAAACCTGGACTAAACCAGGTCTAAACCAGGACTAAACCAGGTCTAAACCAGGTCTAAACCAGGACTGAACCAGGATTAAACCAGGACCAAACCAGGAATAAACCAGGACTAAACCTGGACTAAACCAGAGCTAAACCAGGACTAAACCAGGACTAAACCAGGTCTAAACCAGGACAAAACCAGGTCTAAACCAGGACTAAACCAGGATTAAACCAGGACTAAACCAGGACTAAACCTGGACTAAACCAGAGCTAAACCAGGACTAAACCAGGACTAAACCAGGACTAAACCAGGTCCAAACCAGGACTAAACCAGGTCTAAACCTGGACTAAACCAGGACTAAACCAGCTCTAAACCTGGACTAAACCTGGACTAAACCAGGACTAAACCAGGACTAAACCAGGTCTAAACCCGGACTAAACCAGGACTAAACCAGGACTAAACCAGGTCTAAACCAGGACTAAACCAGGACTAAAACAGGACTAAACCATGTCTAAACCCGGACTAAACCAGGACTAAACCAGGACTAAACCAGGTCTAAACCAGGACTAAACCAGGACTAAACCTGGACTAAACCAGGACTAAACCAGGTCTAAACCTGGACTAAACCAGGTCTAAACCAGGACTAAACCAGGTCTAAACCAGGTCTAAACCAGGACTGAACCAGGATTAAACCAGGACTAAACCAGGTCTAAACCAGGAATAAACCAGGACTAAACCTGGACTAAACCAGAGCTAAACCAGGACTAAACCAGGACTAAACCAGGTCTTAACCAGGACAAAACCAGGTCTAAACCAGGACTAAACCAGGACTAAACCAGGACTAAACCTGGACTAAACCAGAGCTAAACCAGGATTAAACCAGGATTAAACCAGGACTAAACCAGGTCTAAACCAGGAATAAACCAGGACTAAACCAGGACTAAACCTGGACCAAACCAGAGCTAAACCAGGACTAAACCAGGACTAAACCAGGTCTAAACCAGGACTAAACCAGGATTAAACCAGGACTAAACCTGGACTAAACCAGAGCTAAACCAGGACTAAACCAGGACTAAACCAGGTCTAAACCAGGACTAAACCAGGTCTAAACCAGGTCTAAACCAGGACACATTAGTCCTGTTCTCAGGTCTCTGCACTGCCCCCTGTGGCTCAGAGAATAGACTTTAAAGCAGCTCTGCTTGTGTACAAGTCTCTCCATGGCCTAGCACCAAAGTACATCTTGGATATGTTAGTGCCATATGAACCATCTCGGACTCTGAGGACCTCAGGGACCGGCCTCCTGCTGGTGCCAGAGTCAGGACTAAACATGGAGCGGCCTCCTGCTGGTGCCAGAGTCAGGACTAAACATGGAGCGGCCTCCTGCTGGTGCCAGAGTCAGGACTAAACATGGACCGGCCTCCTGCTGGTGCCAGAGTCAGGACTAAACATGGACCGGCCTCCTGCTGGTGCCAGAGTCAGGACTAAACATGGACCGGCCTCCTGCTGGTGCCAGAGTCAGGACTAAACATGGACCGGCCTCCTGCTGGTGCCAGAGTCAGGACTAAACATGGACCGGCCTCCTGCTGGTGTCATATGACTGAAAGGATTTTCGTTGCACATTTCTCTTTTATTTCTGTTTTGATGTGATTTTGATTCTTTTCCTGTCGTGTGAAGCACTTTGAATTGCCTTGTGTGTGTGTTTGCCTAGCGTTAGCCTAACCTGGGCTAGGGTTAGCCTAGTGTTTGCCTAACCTGTGTTAGGGTTAGCCTAGTGTTTGCCTAACCTGTGTTAGGGTTAGCCTAGCATTAGCCTGACCTGGGCTAGGGTTAGCCTAGCGTTAGCCTAACCTGGGCTAGGGTTAGCCTAGTGTTTGTCTAACCTTGGCTAGGGTTAGCCTAGCGTTAGCCTTACCTGGGCTAGGGTTAGCCTAGTGTTTGCCTAACCTGTGTTAGGGTTAGCCTAGCATTAGCCTAACCTGGGCTAGGGTTAGCCTAGCGTTAGCCTAACCGGGGCTAGGGTTAGCCTAGCGTTAGCCTAACCTGGGCTAGGGTTAGCCTAGTGTTTGCCTAACCTGTGTTAGGGTTAGCCTAGCGTTAGCCTAACCTGGGCTAGCGTTAGCCTAACCTGTGTTAGGGTTAGCCTAGCATTAGCCTAACCTGGGTTAGGGTTAGTCTACCATTAGCTTACCCTGGGTTAGGGTTAGCCTAGCATTAGCCTAACCTGGGTTAGTTTTAGCCTAGTGTTAGCCTAGCATTAGCCTAACATGGGCTAGGGTTAGCCTAGCGTTAGCCTAACCTGTGTTAGGGTTAGTCTAGCATTAGCCTAACCTGGGTTAGTTTTAGCCTAGCATTAGCCTAACCCACAGTTTGTGCTCCATGAATAAACTTGCCGTGTCGTTCTCAGATGGAGCTTCTCTTCTCGCTGCCCTCGTGCCCAGGCTCTGTTGCTCCGCCTCCTTCTCTCTCGTCCTCGCTGCTTCCCTCTCTCTCCTCGTCTCTGAACAAGCCCCTCCTCTCTTCAGCTCTGCCCCTCCCCTCGCACAGGCCCCTCCTCCAGACGCAGGTGCGCACTCGCTCTGTGGGAACTAACACTCAGGAGAGAGGCTCTGCAGAGGGAGAGGTGCCCCAGAGAGGGCCCTGCCAGCCGGGCACCAGCGTCAACCTGGAGGGCATCGTGTGGCACGAGACGCAGGAAGGTGAGGACAACGTCCAGGGGCCATTCATGCATGAGACATGCTCCTCCCACAGAGACATGCTCCTCCCACAGAGACATGCTCCTCCCACAGAGACACGCTCCTCCCACAGAGACACGCTCCTCCCACAGAGACACGCTCCTCCCACAGAGACATGCTCCTCCCACAGAGACATGCTCCTCCCACAGAGACATGCTCCTCCCACAGAGACACGCTCCTCCCACAGAGACACGCTCCTCCCACAGAGACATGCTCCTCCCACAGAGACATGCTCCTCCCACAGAGACACGCTCCTCCCACAGAGACATGCTCCTCCCACAGAGACATGCTCCTCCCACAGAGACACGCTCCTCCCACAGAGACACGCTCCTCCCACAGAGACACGCTCCTCCCACAGAGACATGCTCCTCCCACAGAGACACGCTCCTCCCACAGAGACACGCTCCTCCCACAGAGACATGCTCCTCCCACAGAGACATGCTCCTCCCACAGAGACATGCTCCTCCCACAGAGACACGCTCCTCCCACAGAGACACGCTCCTCCCACAGAGACACGCTCCTCCCACAGAGACATGCTCCTCCCACAGAGACATGCTCCTCCCACAGAGACATGCTCCTCCCACAGAGACACGCTCCTCCCACAGAGACACGCTCCTCCCACAGAGACATGCTCCTCCCACTGAGACATGCTCCTCCCACAGAGACATGCTCCTCCCACAGAGACATGCTCCTCCCACAGAGACATGCTCCTCCCACAGACACATGCTCCTCCCACAGAGACATGCTCCTCCCACAGACACATGCTCCTCCCACAGACACATGCTCCTCCCACAGACACATGCTCCTCCCACAGACACATGCTCCTCCCACAGAGACATGCTCCTCCCACAGACACATGCTCCTCCCACAGAGACATGCTCCTCCCACAGACACATGCTCCTCCCACAGACACATGCTCCTCCCACAGACACATGCTCCTCCCACAGACACATGCTCCTCCCACAGAGACATGCTCCTCCCACAGACACATGCTCCTCCCACAGAGACATGCTCCTCCCACAGACACATGCTCCTCCCACAGACACATGCTCCTCCCACAGACACATGCTCCTCCCACAGAGACAAGCTCCTCCTTTTGTGCTTGTAAATGAAAGAGAAACGATGAGTCATGTTTGGGGCGGAGCTCCTCTGTTTGCGTGACATGTTTGACACACACTGAGGCTTTACGAGGCTGTTGTAGACTGAGGGTGGATGTGTCTCTTGACCTCTCAGACCTGCAGGTGGCGCTGGAGGTTTAGAACGGTCAGACGCCTCCTGGAAGAGCGCTCCAGAGACGAGAATCAAACAATGAAGCAAAAAGAAGCAGATTAAACAGTTAAATATATTTATAAATGTCTCAACAAAGAGACTGAACCAGGACAAGGACCAGGACCAGGACAAGGACCAGGACCAGGACAAGGACCAGGTCCAGGACCAGGTCCAGGACCAGGACAAGGACCAGGACCAGGACCAGGACCAGGACTGAACCAGGACCAGGACCAGGACCAGGTCCAGGACCAGGACCAGGACCAGGACTGAACCAGGACCAGGACCAGGACCAGGACCAGGTCCAGGACCAGGTCCAGGACCAGGACCAGGACCAGGACCAGGTCCAGGACCAGGACCAGGACCAGGACTGAACCAGGACCAGGACCAGGACCAGGACCAGGACCAGGACCAGGACCAGGACCAGGACTGATGAAGGTGATTGACAAGATATATTTTTTATTAAACGCACAGTCAGTATAGTTTATGTTCATGAAATCGTGACAAAAGTTTTTCCTCATTAAATGCACTATATTTGAGTGTGTGGCCCCTGAGGAGGTGTGTGGCCCCTGATGAGGTGTGTGGCCCCTGAGGAGGTGTGTGGCCCCACTGTGGGCCCCGCCCTGTGGTTTAGAACCTTAAACCATTCACCAACAAACCTCTCACTCGTCCAACCCAAACCTTCTACATTTTACACATGTGGATCCTGATCGACAGGTGATTGACAGGTGCATTCTGATTGACAGGTGCATTCTGATTGACAGGTGTGCTGGTGGTGAATGTGACCTGGAGGAAGAGGACGTACGTGGGGACGCTGTTGGACTGCACCAAACACGACTGGGCTCCTCCGAGGTAAAGACCATCAGACCTCATCAGACCTCATCAGACCTGACCATCAGACCTGACCATCAGACCTGACCATCAGACCTGACCATCAGACCTGACCATCAGACCTGACCATCAGACCTGACCATCAGACCTGACCATCAGACCTGATCAGACCTGATCAGACCTGACCATCAGACCTGACCATCAGACCTGACCATCAGACCTGATCAGACCTGACCATCAGACCTGACCATCAGACCTGACCATCAGACCTGACCATCAGACCTGACCATCAGACCTGACCATCAGACCTGACCATCAGACCTGACCAGGATGGGTTTAGGGGCGTGAGAGTTCAGGGGCGTGGCCTACAGTTCAGGGGCGTGTCAGTGTTAGGTCGGGGTCAGAGCAGGTCACATGTCTCTTGGATGAACAGTAACGGTCAGTCTGTCCTGGTGTGTTCCAGGTTCTGCGAGTCGCCCTGCAGTGACCCCGAGCTGCCCGGAGGTCGCGGGCGAGGCAAGCGGCTGCGTTTAGCTCTGAGCGACCGCTCCTGCATCGACTCCTCTCCGGCTAAAGTCCGCGGCCTCACGACGCAGCACCGGAGCAGAGGCGGCGCCGCCAACTCCCTCCACAAGGGGCGCCGCGGCAGCCTCAACCTCATCAACGGCAACGGCAGATCGTCCTTCTTCACCGTGGACGACGTCAAATCCACCAACAGTCTGTCGGTGAAACGCAAAAACAAACCACCGGCGGATCTGGACCTGAGCCTGGTCAGAGCGGACGACATCAAGAACGGAAACGGCAAACGGATCCGGGCCAAGTCAGGCAGCGCGCCGTCCACGCCGCAGGGTAAGAACGACCCGACCTTCATGGATCCCGGAGGAGGCGGTCTGCCCATCCTCATCGACTGCCCGCACCCCAACTGCACCAAGCGCTACAAGCACATCAACGGGCTGCGCTACCACCAGACGCACGCGCATCTCGAGACGGAGAAACCCGAGACGGACGCCATCAAAGACGCCGACAGCGAAGAGCGGCTGTCGGACTGCGAGGACGGGATCGCCGCTTACGATATCTCGGAATCAAAGAAAGCCACTCCGTTGTATAAAGTCACGACGGTCGGGTCGCCGAAAAACAGGCGACTTTTACTGAGCACGGACCAAAGCGCCAAAACCCGACGGACTTCGATTCTCAAAGACGGACTCATAGACGATTTGACAAACTTACCCATAATCTCGAACATGACGGTGGTGCTGGAGAACTGCATGGTCCCGGACAGGAACGCCACCGTGGAGATGCCCAAGCTCGAAGCCGAAGGGTTGATCGATAAAAAGAGCAAGAAGGCCAACGGAAAAGTGGAGAAATTATCCAAATCGAGAATTAACCGTCCCATAGCGCCGGCGCCCGCTCCGCCTAAGCTAATCGCGATCCCAAACACGTCGTACCCGGCAAACTCTGAAAGTCCAGCCTGTCAACCGCAGCCTCTGAGTTTAACGAGCAAAAATGTTCCGTTAAAGCCGATTAAACCAAAATTAGGTCTCGCCGTGGAGCCCAGTTTGGTCAAAGCGACGCTGGTGGGATGTAGCAAAGAGCAGAAGAAGAAGGAGAAGAAGAGGTTGAAGGAAAAACTCTCTAAAGACGGTGCTAGCAGAACAGCGAACGGCGAAAACGGTAAAATAGAGGAAAGCGTCACCAAAATGATGGCGAAGGAGGTTCCCGGGAGTCTTCTGAAGGAGCATCTGAGCAAACAGGAAGTGATGAACGGAGCCTCGGAAACGCCGGAGAGCCGCATGGCCAGCATCCGCGCCGAGGCCGACAAAGTTTACACGTTCACGGACAACGCGCCCAGTCCGTCCATCGGCGGATCGTCTCGTGTGGACGGCTGCAGCGTGGACAGCAAAAACAACAGCCCCGCCTACTCGGACATCTCGGACGCGGGCGAAGATGGCGCGGCCAGGTCCGTGTCGTCCGACGCCAGCGCCAACTCCAACCCGCCCAAGACTCCGGCGAAGGAGAGCGCGCAGTCGCCGTACTACCACGGATACGACCCGTACTACCTCCAGGGATACGCCCCGCCCGAGCGACAGAGGAAAGAGCGCAAGGACGAGGCCAAGGACGAGGACAATCGCGCCGCGCACGACTTCGCGGAGAGCAAGAAGTCGGACGGACAATCGCAGCTGCAGCTCGCCATGAGCCAGACGGCGCTGGCGCAGTCGCTCTACTACGGGCAGTACTCGCGGGGTTTGTACGTGGACCAGAAGCTCGTCCTTGGATTGAAATGCTGCGAATCCAAGCAACGAAGTCGAGAATGTGATGAGACCAAACACGGCAAAGACGGCGTGAAAAGCCCCAAAGCGGCGCAGTCGTACGTGGAGCTAAGCGAGCGCGCCGCAGACAGGGGGCAGCAGAGGGACACTGACGAGCTGTCTCAGGCTGAGCTGGACTCTAGCGCCCCCTACGCCACTGTAAGTTTCCCCCTCTGTCTCTAGAGCTAGCCGCAGATGCTAATGTTGACGGTCGGTAGGTGCTAAGCGGACTCCCGGATCTGCGTCGTTTCTGTGATTGTTGTTTCTGTCGCTCATGCGCAAAAGTGAGTCATATTCATCTGGTTTTGAGTTCGCCGTCAACAAATACGATTAACAAAGATAAATACAACTTAATTGCAGTGTTCTCGCCGGGCAGAGGTGGAAGGACGGCGGTGGGACAAACCGTGCCGCAGGCGGCGCGAGCGAGCGGTGCTTTTCGCCTCTCGGTTTTCTTAATACTGGTGATTTCTTCTGAGCGTGACGCGACCGGCTAAAACCCCTCAGTCTAAGTCTTTAACGGATCTAATGTAAGATTCCTCAAACTTATACTTTTATTGAAACTCTTTTATTGAAACTCTTTTATTGAAACTCTTTAGGGATTCTGGGTAAATTCTCATCACTTGATTTGAATGCGTTTTAACTTAAGCTAAAATGTAGCGATTATGATTTAGTGGATCTATTATTTATTGATGATTTATTGAATTATTGTTCCGTGCACTTTACTTCAGCTTCTGATCGAAAATCATTTCATATTTACTTAAAATAAAATGTCTGTTACAACAAGAATTTTTTATTTATTTCAAATAAATGTTCTTTGTTTACATTTTCCACTGAAATATAAAGAACCAGCCTCAGGCACATGTCCCATGTTTGAACCAGCCTCAGGCACATGTCCCATGTTTGAACCAGCCTCAGGCACATGTCCCGTGTTTGAACCAGCCTCAGGCACATGTACCGTGTTTGAACCAGCCTCAGGCACATGTCCCATGTTTGAACCAGCCTCAGGCACATGTCCCATGTTTGAACCAGCCTCAGGCACATGTCCCGTGTTTGAACCAGCCTCAGGCACATGTCCCATGTTTGAACCAGCCTCAGGCACATGTACCGTGTTTGAACCAGCCTCAGGCACATGTACCGTGTTTGAACCAGCCTCAGGCACATGTCCCATGTTTGAACCAGCCTCAGGCACATGTACCGTGTTTGAACCAGCCTCAGGCACATGTCCCGTGTTTGAACCAGCCTCAGGCACATGTCCCATGTTTGAACCAGCCTCAGGCACATGTCCCGTGTTTGAACCAGCCTCAGGCACATGTACCGTGTTTGAACCAGCCTCAGGCACATGTCCCATGTTTGAACCAGCCTCAGGCACATGTCCCGTGTTTGAACCAGCCTCAGGCACATGTACCGTGTTTGAACCAGCCTCAGGCACATGTCCCATGTTTGAACCAGCCTCAGGCACATGTCCCGTGTTTGAACCAGCCTCAGGCACATGTCCCATGTTTGAACCAGCCTCAGGCACATGTCCCATGTTTGAACCAGCCTCAGGCACATGTCCCGTGTTTGAACCAGCCTCAGGCACATGTCCCGTGTTTGAACCAGCCTCAGGCACATGTACCGTGTTTGAACCAGCCTCAGGCACATGTCCCGTGTTTGAACCAGCCTCAGGCACATGTACCGTGTTTGAACCAGCCTCAGGCACATGTCCCATGTTTGAACCAGCCTCAGGCACATGTACCGTGTTTGAACCAGCCTCAGGCACATGTCCCGTGTTTGAACCAGCCTCAGGCACATGTACCGTCGTGTAGTATATTTATACTGTAGGTACTAGTACAAGTACATGTTAAAATCATCCAAATATAACCTCCAGTAGAAATCTCTTACTTCCTGTTTACAACTCTTACTTCCTGTTTACAACTCTTACTTCCTGTTTACAACTCTTACTTCCTGTTTACAAGTGCATATGAGACTACGCCGCTCCTGATCTGGTTTCTGGAGTAGTCAGATTATGTAAGTGTAAAGAGTTCCATCTGATGTGAATAATCTGATTACTCTGACCGTTCACACTGAGCAGGTTTTGACGAGGAAAATGAAGCAAAAACGGACAAAAGAATGTGACAGAGACAAAAAGGAAAGAGAAAGTGTCAATAAATCCAACTCCATTTTCACATCATCCAATTATTTTATCTCATTTCTCTAGAGATCAGATTTCTACTGCCATAGAAGCTACCATATTAGCGCAAGTGCAATGTTAGCATGTCGTTAGCATATGCGTTAGCGTGCGTTAGAGTGTTAGCATGCGTTAACATGTGCTTTAGCGTGAGTTAGCGTGAGTTAGCATGCGTTAGCGTGTGTTAGCATGCGTTAGCACGCAATAGTGTCCGATAGCATCCAATAGCGTGCGTTAAAATGTGCATTAACATGTGAATTAACATACCGTGCGTTATCGTGCGTTAGCGGGCCTTACCAAGCGTTAAGATAAGATATTCCTTTATTGTCCCACATGGGGAAATTTCATTGTTGCAACGCAGGTAGATACAGAAGAACAGATCACTTATAGGAAGTCTGAAAAACACTCTCAGTAGAAGATCTCCTATAAACAAATAAAAACTCCCATAGACAAATAAATAAATACATAAATACCAAGTGATCACGACAGTAATTAGGTAGGTAGAGGACTAGGACCTGAGGACATTTAGATGCTAATCAGGTCCTCAGGGTGGTTGAGCCAGGGTCTCACAAAGACAAAGAGGTTTCTAATCGCCAATTAAAATTCTGAATAGGCTCGGTAGATACAAGGGGGGAGTTTCTGTTGAAACAAACTACTCTTTCTACTTCAGGAAGGCTCCGCCCAATGGGCGGGTCTTACCACAGAACAGTATTAATATCGGAGTTCTCGACCTAAATTCTGTTATTGACAATGACTCTTGGATGAGAGTCGAAACGTCTATTTTTTCAAACTGAGTCCAGATGAAACAACTGAAGCTTTTTCTACCACGACAGTAATTGACGATTGAGTATTATGACAGAATTGCACATGGTTAGGTCAGTATTACGAGTGTTCAGGACTAACAGTGTTTGTTCTAAAGTCTGACAGCAGCAGAAGGAAAGACCTGCGAAACCTTTACCTCCCACAGAGGGTGGATCAGTCAGTTAGCGGGCCTTACCAAGCGTTAGCAAGGCTCTTGGGGCTCGTGGCTCTTGGGGCTCGTGGCTCTTGGGGCTCGTGGCTCTTGGGGCTCGTGGCTCTTGGGGCTCGCGGCTCTTGGGGCTCGCGGCTCTTGGGGCTCGCGGTTCTTGGGGCTCGCGGCTCTTGGGGCTCGCGGCTCTTGGGGCTCGCGGCTCTTGGGGCTCGCGGCTCTTGGGGCTCGCGGTTCTTGGGGCTCGTGGCTCTTGGGGCTCGCGGTTCTTGGGGCTCGCGGCTCTTGGGGCTCGTGGCTCTTTTGGGGCTCGTGGCTCTTGGGGCTCGTGGCTCTTGGGGCTCGTGGCTCTTGGGGCTCGTGGCTCGTGTCGTGTCTGAATGTCATTCTGTGGGTGATTTATTGAAATGTCTTGAAAGGCAAAGTCACCTCAGAATCAGAGTTTGTGATGTTTTGTATTGTACAGATTTTAAAGGTGCTAAAGGTGCTTAAGGTGCTAAGGGTGCTAAAGGTGTTAAAGGTGCTAAGGGTGCTAAAGGTGCTAAGGGTGTCAAAGGTGCTAAAGGTGCTAAAGGTGCTAAGGGTGTCAAAGGTGCTAAAGGTGCTAAAGGTGCTAAAGGTGTTAAAGGTGCTAAAGGTGCTAAGGGTGCTAAAGGTGTTAATGGTGCTAGAGGTGCTAAAGGTGTTAAAGGTGCTAAAGGTGCTAAAGGTGCTAAAGGTGTTAAAGGTGCTAAAGGTGCTAAGGGTGCTAAAGGTGTTAAAGGTGCTAGAGGTGCTAAAGGTGTTAAAGGTGCTAGAGGTGCTAAAGGTGTTAACGGTGCTAAAGGTGTCAAAGGTGTTAAAGGTGCTAAAGGTGTCAAAGGTGCTAAAGGTGCTAAAGGTGCTAAGGGTGCTAAAGGTGTTAAAGGTGCTAGAGGTGCTAAATGTGTTAAAGGTGCTAGAGGTGCTGAAGGTGTCAAAGGAACTAAAGGTGCTAAAGGTGTTAAAGGTGCTAAAGGTGCTAGAGGTGCTAAAGGTTCACACTGATAACGAGAGTTCACTTTCATGTGGAACTCGAGCCGTCGTCTGTGGATTTAATGTTTTCAGTCATGACACATGTGTCTTATTGTCCAGACTTTTAAAATAACGTTTGGACACCAGTTCCTCTGGAGCAGACACAGTTCCTCTAGAGCAGGCACAGTTCCTCTAGAGCAGAGACAGTTCCTCTGGAGCAGACACAGTTCCTCTAGAGCAGGCACAGTTCCTCTAGAGCAGACACAGTTCCTCTAGAGCAGGCACAGTTCCTCTAGAGCAGACACAGTTCCTCTAGAGCAGGCACAGTTCCTCTAGAGCAGACACAGTTCCTCTAGAGCAGGCACAGTTCCTCTAGAGCAGACACAGTTCCTCTAGAGCAGGCACAGTTCCTCTAGAGCAGACACAGTTCCTCTAGAGCAGGCACAGTTCCTCTAGAGCAGGCACAGTTCCTCTAGAGCAGGCACAGTTCCTCTAGAGCAGACACAGTTCCTCTAGAGCAGGCACAGTTCCTCTAGAGCAGGCACAGTTCCTCTAGAGCAGAGACAGTTCCTCTGGAGCAGACACTGTTCCTCTAGAGCAGCGACAGTTCCTCTAGAGCAGAGACAGTTCCTCTAGAGCAGAGACAGTTCCTCTAGAGCAGACACGGTTTCTCTAGAGCAGACACAGTTCCTCTAGAGCGGACACAGTTCCTCTGGAGCAGAGACAGTTCCTCTAGAGCAGACACAGTTCTTCTAGAGCAGACACAGTTCCTCTAGAGCAGACACAGTTCCTCTGGAGCAGAGACAGTTCCTCTAGAGCAGACACAGTTCCTCTTGACCTGCAGTGCTTCCGTACAGTACGTGTCATATCTGTGTGGACTTGGCCTGGACGATGTGTTGAAGCTGCTCAAAACTGTCTCTGACCTTTGCCTCATGGTTCATGGTTCATGGTTCACTGTACTTTCACATTGCATCTCATCAGATTCTCCTGGTGCTTCTGTAAATGCTTCAGACAAACTCCAGCCTGTTTCTCCCGATATGGAAAAGTCACATGATTAAACTCAAACAAACAAACAGTCGTCATTTCTTCGTGACAGGGGCGTGACAGGGGCGCGACAGGGGCGCGACAGGGGTGTAACTCCATCAGAAATATGAGCCATATTCAAATGATGTCAATCTACAAAACCACAATTGTGATAAAACACACTGAGGGCTCGATTGGCCCTGGGGTCAAATAAGGCCCTCAGACTGGGGGCCAAATAAGGCCCTCAGACTGGGGGCCAAATAAGGCCCTCAGACTGGGGGCCAAATAAGGCCCTCAGACTGGGGGCCAAAGGCAGAACTTTTTACTGCAGATGTCATTCTACAAATATAACCTCAGTAATATTGTTGGTGTAATTCCTCATTTGTCCAGCAGGGTCAATCTGTGGATCGAGTCTGAGATATTTGTATCATGGAAACCATGGAAACCATGGAGGGATGTTTGGAAAAGGATTGAGTGAAAAGTCTACAAAGTAACTACATTTTAGAACACACACACACAAACAGACACACACACAGACACACACAGACATACACACACACACACAGACACACACACACACAGACACACACACACACACACACACACACACAGACATACACACACACACACAGACACACACACACACACACACACACAGACACACACACACACAGACACACACACACACACACAGACATACACACACACACAAACACACACACACAAACAAACACACACACACACACAGACACAGACACACACACACAGACACACACACACACAAACAAACACACACACACACAGAACACACAGACACACACACACACAGACACACACACACAGACACACACACAGACACACACACACAGACACACACACACACAGACACACACACACACACACAGACATACACACACACACACACACACAGACATACACACACAGACACACACAAACACACACACACAAACAAACACACACACAGAACACACAGACACACACAAACACACACACTCTGGGTCTCTGATGGACAGATCACTTTTAGATCGATTCTTTCTCATATCAGCGCACTATCTGCCTCTGCACACGTCTGTGCTGAGCGGATTGATCTTTTACGACTCTCTGGGCGACGCCTCCACCTTTTGGGTGGAGCTTTGTATCTTTAACAACGGAGAAAAGTCTCTCCAAATCTGGTTTAGACACTATATTTTTTATTTTGTCAATGTTTTTTGGGTAAAAAGCTGCTGATTTTATTGACTTGATTTGTTAAAGTTCAAGTCTGAGTCCATTATTATTCCCACATTTCTAACTTGATTTGTGGGTTTTAGAGCGAAACTCTAACACTTTCTCTTTGTTTCTGTGACACTAAGACCATAATTTGAAGCAGACTTGAAAAAATTAGTTTGAAATATGTTTTATTTTGGAAAACCCCAAAAACCTTGTGTAAAAGTGCTTTTACCTCAGGGGCCAGGGACCTCAGGGGCCACTGACCTCAGGGGCCAGGGACCTCAGGGGCCACTGACCTCAGGGGCCAGGGACCTCAGGGGCCAGGGACCTCAGGGGCCACTGACCTCAGGGGCCACGGACCTCAGGGGCCAGGGACCTCAGGGGCCATGGACCTCAGGGGCCAGGGACCTCAGGGGCCACGGACCTCAGGGGCCAGGGACCTCAGGGGCCATGGACCTCAGGGGCCAGGGACCTCAGGGGCCACGGACCTCAGGGGCCAGGGACCTCAGGGGCCAGGGACCTCAGGGGCCACTGACCTCAGGGGCCACGGACCTCAGGGGCCAGGGACCTCAGGGGCCATGGACCTCAGGGGCCAGGGACCTCAGGGGCCATGGACCTCAGGGGCCAGGGACCTCAGAGGCCAGGGACCTCAGGGGCCAGGGACCTCAGGGGCCACGGACCTCAGGGGCCAGGGACCTCAGGGGCCAGGGACCTCAGGGGCCAGGGACCTCAGGGGCCAGGGACCTCAGGGGCCTCGTGTAAATGGATTCAAAAGTGTTTCTTTAGAAATGAGTCCAGTTTTGAACTCATTTGGACCAAATAAAGGTGTAAATCTGAGACTAAATCTAAACTAAACTCAATGAAAATCAGAAACAGTTGTAATTACAGTAATAATGTCACTTTATTCCAGACAAACATTCACTTGAAACTCGTCAGGATGAGTTCTGCAGAAGTATTAGAAATATGAGACTTGATCTCTGAGTCCTGATTGGTCTAAACGAGCTGGTCACACCCCTGGATGCGTCTCAAACTGTGCACCGCGCCCTCTCGTTCTGCTGGAACACAGCTGTTTTAATCTGTGTGAAACATTTTTGCACGGACGCCTCACCTGTCGCCACATCCTGCGCTCTGATTGGCTGCTGCTGCTGTGGTGCGCTGTGATTGGCTGCTGCTGCTGTGGTGCGCTGTGATTGGCTGCTGCTGCTGTGGTGCGCTGTGATTGGCTGCTGCTGCTGTGGTGCGCTGTGATTGGCTGCTGCTGCTGTGGTGCGCTGTGATTGGCTGCTGCTGTCGTCATGCTCCATCCTCATCTCACCCAGATCCAAGATGGCTGTTCTCTGTGAGTTTCCTGTCATTACGATCACGATACGCCACGGTCACTTCCTGTTTGTGGGAGAACATTCTGTTCACGATGGTTAATGACTGCTCGTCACTCTGAAGCGCGGCTGAGTGTGTGTCCTTCAGCCCGCAGACCACGGCGCCTGGACCAGCTTTGTGCACGGGAAATACAGCGAGGAGGAGGCAGGGGGCGCTCCGGAGCTCACCGCCAGGGCCCAGGACCGGGAGGATAAGCTGGGCGAGGAGCAGGACCAGCAGGGGGCGCTGTGTGAGGACAGCCAGAGCGCACGAGCAGCAGTGTCGCCTCCATCGCCGCAGCCGTACAGCCACTACCACGCCCAGGCCTACCCGCCCTACCTGCCCAGCATCAGTGACACGTCTGCGGGAAACTACAGAGGCCTGTCCCCCACTCTGGTACACACTTACCCAGGTCAGAACACACACACACTTACCCAGGTCAGAACACACACACACACACACTCTGGTACACACTTACCCAGGTCAGAACACACACACACTTACCCAGGTCAGAACACACACACTTACCCAGGTCAGAACACACACACTTACCCAGGTCAGAACACACACACACACACACTCTGGTACACACTTACCCAGGTCAGAACACACACACACTTACCCAGGTCAGAACACACACACTTACCCAGGTCAGAACACACACACACACACACACTTACCCAGGTCAGAACACACACACACACACACTTACCCAGGTCAGAACACACACACACACACACACTTACCCAGGTCAGAACACACACACACACACACTTACCCAGGTCAGAACACACACACTTACCCAGGTCAGAACACACACACACACACTCTGGTACACACTTACCCAGGTCAGAACACACACACACACACACTTACCCAGGTCAGAACACACACACACACACACTTACCCAGGTCAGAACACACACACACACACACTTACCCAGGTCAGAACACACACACACACACACTCTGGTACACACTTACCCAGGTCAGAACACACACACACTTACCCAGGTCAGAACACACACACACTTACCCAGGTCAGAACACACACACACACACACACACTCTGGTACACACTTACCCAGGTCAGAACACACACACACACACACACACTCTGGTACACACTTACCCAGGTCAGAACACACACACACACACTCTGGTACACACTTACCCAGGTCAGAACACACACACACACACACTTACCCAGGTCAGAACACACACACTGACCCATGTGTTTCACGTGTGTTTCACGTGTGCAGGTTTCCATTACCCGCTGTACGGAAAGACGGCAGGCCGAGAGGAGCAGGAGGTGGCAGTGGCCAGAGGAGGCGCTGTCAGCACAAAACACTCTGACTCCACCGGCCTGGAACTGCTGCCACCGACTCACCACTTCCACGGGAAATCTCCAGCTGTAGGTTTCACCTGTGGTCTCACCTGTAGTTTCACCTGTAGTCTCACCTGTAGTTTCACCTGTAATCTCACCTGTGGTCTCACCTGTAGTTTCACCTGTAGTTTCACCTGTAGTTTCACCTGTAGTTTCACCTGTGGTCTCACCTGTAGTTTCACCTGTAGTCTCACCTGTAGTCTCACCTGTAGTCTCACCTGTAGTTTCACCTGTAGTTTCACCTGTAGTTTCACCTGTAGTCTCACCTGTAGTTTCACCTGTAGTTTCACCTGTCGTCTCACCTGTAGTGTCACCTGTAGTCTCACCTGTAGTTTCACCTGTAGTCTCACCTGTAGTTTCACCTGTGGTCTCACCTGTAGTTTCACCTGTAGTTTCACCTGTAGTTTCACCTGTGGTCTCACCTGTAGTTTCACCTGTAGTTTCACCTGTAGTTTCACCTGTAGTCTCACCTGTAGTCTCACCTGTAGTCTCACCTGTAGTCTCACCTGTAGTCTCACCTGTAGTTTCACCTGTAGTTTCACCTGTAGTTTCACCTGTGGTCTCACCTGTAGTCTCACCTGTGGTCTCACCTGTAGTTTCACCTGTAGTTTCACCTGTGGTCTCACCTGTAGTTTCACCTGTGGTCTCACCTGTAGTTTCACCTGTAGTTTCACCTGTAGTTTCACCTGTAGTCTCACCTGTAGTTTCACCTGTAGTTTCACCTGTCGTCTCACCTGTAGTGTCACCTGTAGTCTCACCTGTAGTTTCACCTGTAGTCTCACCTGTAGTTTCACCTGTGGTCTCACCTGTAGTTTCACCTGTAGTTTCACCTGTGGTCTCACCTGTAGTTTCACCTGTAGTTTCACCTGTGGTCTCACCTGTAGTTTCACCTGTAGTTTCACCTGTAGTTTCACCTGTAGTTTCACCTGTAGTCTCACCTGTAGTTTCACCTGTGGTCTCACCTGTGGTCTCACCTGTAGTTTCACCTGTAGTTTCACCTGTAGTCTCACCTGTAGTTTCACCTGTAGTTTCACCTGTGGTCTCACCTGTAGTTTCACCTGTAGTTTCACCTGTAGTTTCACCTGTGGTCTCACCTGTAGTTTCACCTGTAGTTTCACCTGTAGTCTCACCTGTAGTTTCACCTGTAGTCTCACCTGTAGTTTCACCTGTAGTCTCACCTGTAGTTTCACCTGTAGTCTCACCTGTAGTTTCACCTGTAGTTTCACCTGTAGTCTCACCTGTAGTTTCACCTGTAGTTTCATCTGTAGTTTCACATGTAGTCTCACCTGTAGTTTCACCTGTAGTTTCACCTGTAGTTTCACCTGTGGTCTCACCTGTAGTTTCACCTGTAGTTTCACCTGTAGTCTCACCTGTAGTCTCATCTGTAGTTTCACCTGTAGTTTCACCTGTAGTTTCACGTGTAGTTTCACCTGTAGTTTCACCTGTAGTTTCACATGTAGTTTCACATGTAGTTTCACATGTAGTCTCACCTGTAGTCTCACCTGTAGTTTCACCTGTAGTTTCACCTGTAGTCTCACCTGTAGTTTCACCTGTGGGCTCACCTGTGGTCTCACCTGTAGTCTCACCTGTAGTTTCACCTGTGGTCTCACCTGTAGTCTCACCTGTAGTTTCACCTGTGGGCTCACCTGTGGTCTCACCTGTAGTCTCACCTGTAGTTTCACCTGTGGTCTCACCTGTAGTCTCACCTGTAGTTTCACCAGTAGTCTCACCTGTAGTCTCACCTGTAGTTTCACCTGTGGTCTCACCTTTGGTCTCACCTGTGGTCTCACCTGTAGTCTCACCTGTAGTCTCACCTGTAGTTTCACCTGTAGTTTCACATGTAGTCTCACCTGTGGTCTCACCTGTGGTGTCACCTGTAGTTTCACCTGTAGTCTCACCTGTAGTTTCACCTGTAGTTTCACCTGTGGTCTCACCTGTAGTTTCACATGTATTCTCACCTGTAGTTTCACCTGTAGTTTCACCTGTAGTTTCACCTGTGGTCTCACCTGTAGTTTCACCTGTGGTCTCACCTGTAGTTTCACCTGTAGTCTCACCTGTAGTTTCACCTGTGGTTTCATCTGTGGTCTCACCTGTAGTTTCACCTGTAGTTTCACCTTTAGTTTCACCTGTGGTCTCACCTGTAGTCTCACCTGTAGTTTCACCAGTAGTCTCACCTGAAGTCTCACCTGTAGTTTCACCTGTGGTCTCACCTGTGGTCTCACCTGTAGTTTCACCTGTAGTTTCACCTGTAGTCTCACCTGTAGTTTCACCTGTGGTCTCACCTGTGGTCTCACCTGTAGTTTCACCTGTAGTTTCACCTGTAGTCTCACCTTTAGTCTCACCTGTAGTTTCACCTGTAGTCTCACCTGTAGTCTCACCTGTAGTTTCACCTGTAGTTTCACCTGTAGTTTCACCTGTGGTCTCACCTGTAGTTTCACCTGTAGTTTCACCTGTAGTCTCACCTGTAGTTTCACCTGTAGTCTCACCTGTAGTTTCACCTGTAGTCTCACCTGTAGTTTCACCTGTAGTTTCACCTGTAGTCTCACCTGTAGTTTCACCTGTAGTTTCATCTGTAGTTTCACATGTAGTCTCACCTGTAGTTTCACCTGTAGTTTCACCTGTAGTTTCACCTGTGGTCTCACCTGTAGTTTCACCTGTAGTCTCATCTGTAGTTTCACCTGTAGTTTCACCTGTAGTTTCACGTGTAGTTTCACCTGTAGTTTCACATGTAGTTTCACCTGTAGTTTCACATGTAGTCTCACCTGTAGTTTCACCTGTAGTTTCACCTGTAGTCTCACCTGTAGTTTCACCTGTGGGCTCACCTGTGGTCTCACCTGTAGTCTCACCTGTAGTTTCACCTGTAGTCTCACCTGTAGTTTCACCTGTGGGCTCACCTGTGGTCTCACCTGTAGTCTCACCTGTAGTTTCACCTGTGGTCTCACCTGTAGTCTCACCTGTAGTTTCACCAGTAGTCTCACCTGTAGTCTCACCTGTAGTTTCACCTGTGGTCTCACCTTTGGTCTCACCTGTGGTCTCACCTGTAGTCTCACCTGTAGTTTCACCTGTAGTTTCACATGTAGTCTCACCTGTGGTCTCACCTGTGGTGTCACCTGTAGTTTCACCTGTAGTCTCACCTGTAGTTTCACCTGTAGTTTCACCTGTAGTTTCACCTGTGGTCTCACCTGTAGTTTCACCTGTAGTCTCACCTGTAGTTTCACCTGTGGTCTCACCTGTGGTCTCACCTGTAGTTTCACCTGTAGTTTCACCTGTGGTCTCACCTGTAGTTTCACCTGTAGTCTCACCTGTAGTTTCACCTGTGGTCTCACCTGTAGTCTCACCTGTAGTTTCTCCTTTTCCCTGCTGTGCCTCAGCCCGGGGAGAAAGGCTCTCCAGAGGTCGACTTGGACAGGACCCATGTGTCGTTTGGACGTCACCTCCACAGTCATCACTCTTTGGGCCTGAGCTACAGCCTTGTGCCACCGCAGTACGACCTCTACACAGGTACAACCTCTACACAGGTATGACCTCTACACAGGTACGACCTCTACACAGGTACGACCTCTACACAGATACGACCTCTACACAGGTACGACCTCTACACAGATACGACCTCTACACAGGTATGACCTCTACACAGGTATGACCTCTACACAGGTACGACCTGTACACAGGTACGACCTGTACACAGGTAAGACCTCTACACAGGTAAGACCTCTACACAGGTACGACCTCTACACAGGTACGACCTCTACACAGATACGACCTCTACACAGGTATGACCTCTACACAGGTATGACCTCTACACAGGTACGACCTCTACACAGGTACGACCTCTACACAGATACGACCTCTACACAGGTATGACCTCTACACAGGTATGACCTCTACACAGGTATGACCTCTACACAGGTACGACCTGTACACAGGTACGACCTGTACACAGGTAAGACCTCTACACAGGTACGACCTCTACACAGGTACGACTACGATACATCACACTTTTAACGTTGTTTATCAGTTTCTCCAGTCAAAACACAGTATGTTCCACTGAACTTTTTGCCTCCATAATTAAAGTGTATTTTCACACACTTTTAAAGGGTCTTTTCACTTCACTGGTTCTGTGTGTTTCAGGTCTGAGTTCGCGGTCGCTGGTCTCGGGTCAGAGCTCTGGACACTCCTCTGGTGCGTCTGTGTTTGTTGCATTTGTAATACCCAGATGCTCATTGAAACATAGAATAGTACCAAAAACAGGAAACTCATTGGAGCAGTTTTGATACCGAAAAACAGACGAATTGGAACTTTGGACCTGGAGTGGTTTAGAATGGTTCTAGTGTCATAAAGTATACATTTATAACCTCTGTTTCCCGTGTCTCCTCAGAGAATGATGGAAAGAAGTAGGGCAGCCACCTCCACCATCCTCCACCGACCTCCACCGTCCTCCACCGACCTCCACCGCCCTCTACCGACCTCTACCGCCCTCCATCGACCTCCACCGTCCTCCGCCGTCCTCCACCGTCCTCCACTATCCTCCGCCGACCTCCACCGCCCTCCACCAACCTCTACCGTCCTCCGCCGTCCTCCACTGTCCTCCACTGTCCTCCACTATCCTCCGCCGACCTCCACCGACCTCCACCGGCCTCGACCGCCCTCCACCGACCTCTACCGCCCTCAACGACCTCTACCGCTCTCCACCGTCCTCCACCCGTCCTTCTGAACTTGCTCTGGGCTGAAAACTCGTGTACATCAGACAATCGAATATAAATTGCTACTTGAATGGACGAAACTGGCAAATTGCAACGGCTGCAATTTTTTAAGTCTCATAATCTCCTCCACGAACAACAAATATCCTCTTATTCTGCATCAAACACAAGAACCACTGACGTCAACTCTCAACTGAATCTGACTTTTAAAACCTAAATCCCAAATCTAATCGCAATGGGCTCTGTGCACAACATTAGCTGGCCAGCTCTGTGTTAGCTTAAGGTTAGCTCTGTGTTAGCTTAAGGTTAGCTCTGTGTTAGCTTAAGGTTAGCTTAGGGTTAGCTCTGTGTTAGCTTAAGGTTAGCTCTGTGTTAGCTTAAGGTTAGCTCTGTGTTAGCTTAAGGTTAGCTTAGGGTTAGCTCTGTGTTAGCTCTGTGTTAGCTTAAGGTTAGCTTAGGGTTAGCTCTGTGTTGGCTTAGGGTTAGCAGTGTCCTCGCTGAAGGGTTTTAGCATGGCGGCCGCCATGCTTCGGCTCGTCACCGCCACGCCCAAAAGATACCGCCAGGTATTAAGATCGGCGAACGGTTTGTCCCACCGCCATCCTTCAACCTCAGCCCAGCGAGAACACGTGAACAGGTTAGCGCTGTGTTAGCTTAGTGTAAGCTCAGTGTTAGCTAAGTGTTCATAAGACACTTTGGGGCTAATGCTAAAGCTAAAGCTAATGCTGATGCTGATTTTGAGGCGTAATAAATAAATAAATAATAAAATAATGCTACAAACTGACGTCAACTACATTAAGTACACACTAAAGTCTGTGGTGGAAGAATATTATGTGGAAAAAATACTCAAATAAAAGTAAAAGTATCACATTTTTGGGTTTTGAAATACTTAGTTAAACTTTTAGTTTATCCTGTTCAAAAATGTTTTGGAGTAGAAAGTACAGATCCTGCTCTGAATAGTAGTGAAGTAAAAGTAAAAAGTACCCATGGTAAAACCTTACAGATATTTAAATATTTGACTGTAATGTACAGTACTTTTACTTTTGTACTTTCCACTACTGACTCAAAATGACCAGATAGTCTTTATTTTAAATTAAAGTAGTTGTTTTATTTAATTTTGTACTTTTCAGTGGCACAGAGCCTGTTGTACACAGTCTGAACCCGGCCTCAACACGGCCTCAACACGGACTGAACACGGCCTCAACACGGACTTAACACGGACTCAACACGGACTGAACACAAACTCAACACAGACTTAACACTGACTCAACACGGACTGAAGGTGTGGCCTAAGGAGGATGGGACACTGTATAAACTCGCTCTTTCTCTCACATTATTGTAGTGAATGTAACGCTCACCACAAGTGGGTGATTTTACAGGGACACACCAGCGGGGGGCGTCCTAACACGGCAGGGGGCGTCCTAACACGGCAGGGGGCGTCCTAACACGGCAGGGGGCGTCCTAACACGGCAGGGGGCGTCCTAACACGGCAGGGGGCGTCCTAACACGGCAGGGGGCGTCCTAACGCCCCGGAGCGTCCTAACACTTACTAGCTTTAGCCACGCCCCTCACACACGCTAGCTTTAGCCACGCCCCTCACACACGCTAGCTTTAGCCACGCCCCTCACACACGCTAGCTTTAGCCACGCCCCTCACACACGCTAGCTTTAGCCACGCCCCTCACACACACTGGAATGACTAAACGTCTTTTTGTGAATGTAAATAAGCCTAAAGGGACACGGCTTTGTTGATGGACAGTTCACTGACACACGCTCGCTGCTGCCTCCACGCTGTCCTCTACTGGTCCTCTGCTGTCCTCTACTGGTCCTCTGCTGTCCTCTACTGGTCCTCTACTGGTCCTCTGCTGGTCCTCTGCTGTCCTCTACTGGTCCTCTGCTGTCCTCTGCTGGTCCTTTGCTGTCCTCTACTGGTCCTCTGCTGGTCCTCTGCTGTCCTCTGCTGGTCCTCTGCTGTCCTCTACTGGTCCTCTACTGGTCCTCTACTGGTCCTCTGCTGGTCCTTTGCTGTCCTCTACTGGTCCTCTGCTGGTCCTTTGCTGTCCTCTACTGGTCCTCTGCTGGTCCTCTGCTGTCCTCTGCTGGTCCTTTGCTGTCCTCTACTGGTCCTCTGCTGGTCCTCTGCTGTCCTCTGCTGGTCCTTTGCTGTCCTCTACTGGTCCTCTGCTGGTCCTCTGCTGTCCTCTGCTGGTCCTCTGCTGTCCTCTGCTGGTCCTTTGCTGTCCTCTACTGGTCCTCGAAAGTTCTTTTGTGTAAATACTTGTACAGATGTTGAGGTCAGAACGTTGAGGTCAGTGCACTCAACGTCACGGGAGCGGACGAGGAGCCTCAGGAGGCGGGGCCAGGAGGCGGGGCCAGACAGTGGAGTTTGCATGTTCTGACTGTGGAAACATCACGTTCATTGGTCAAATACAAACGGTGATAAAAGTGTTTGGATCATGAATCGTGCTCTGGACTTTACAGACTTCAAACACACGAAAAGACCTTTTATAAACTTTTATATCTTCAAAATTATATTTGAGCGTCACAAAAGTATACTTAGCGTTAAAGTGTGTAATATTTCTGTAGATAAAAGCAAAAAACTATTGTGAGCTCAACATTTCTGTGAAGATTTGTCCAGTAAAAGCTCAAAATCATCCAAAAATGCTACGTGTGTCATAAAGTGTGAAATGTGCAGTAAAATCTAGTGTTTCATGTGTTTCACTCGCTCTGCGGTCAGTTCTCACTGGGTCAGTTCTCACTGGGTCAGTTCTCACTGGGTCAGTTCTCACTGGGTCAGTTCTCACTGGGTCAGTTCTCACTGGGTCAGTTCACCTTTTCTACTGTAAATGCCTTAATTCATATGGACGATCATTAAAAGATCTTTGTACAAAACAAATGTGTCGTCTCCGATTCACAAGTGAAAGTGTCAGTGAGTGTTAGTGTCACAGTGAGTGTTACAGTGAGTGTCACAGTGAGTGTTACAGTGAGTGTTACAGTGAGTGTTACAGTGAGTGTCACAGTGAGTGTTACAGTGAGTGTTACAGTGAGTGTCACAGTGAGTGTCACAGTGAGTGTTACAGTGAGTGTTACAGTGAGTGTTACAGTGAGTGTTAGTGTTACAGTGAGTGTTACAGTGAGTGTTACAGTGAGTGTTACAGTGAGTGTTACAGTGAGTGTTACAGTGAGTGTTACAGTGAGTGTTACAGTGAGTGTCACAGTGAGTGTCACAGTGAGTGTTACAGTGAGTGTTACAGTGAGTGTTACAGTGAGTGTTAGTGTTACAGTGAGTGTTACAGTGAGTGTTACAGTGAGTGTTACAGTGAGTGTTAGTGTTACAGTGAGTGTCACAGTGAGTGTCACAGTGAGTGTTACAGTGAGTGTTACAGTGAGTGTTACAGTGAGTGTTACAGTGAGTGTTACAGTGAGTGTTACAGTGAGTGTTAGTGTTACAGTGAGTGTCACAGTGAGTGTCACAGTGAGTGTTACAGTGAGTGTCACAGTGAGTGTTACAGTGAGTGTCACAGTGGAAGATAAGTGCTTTATATAAACATGACCTTTGACCTTTTATCTGCAGATCATCGTTTCAAAAAGAAAGATAAAGGTGAAATCTGGAGAGAGCTCTTCTTCTACGGTTTATTACAGTGTAAGTGTAAGTGCGCCCTCTGGCGGAACTGAACAGGAATTACAGCCACATCTCAATTCTTTTGTCCTGAACGTGAAGGACATTCTTCTGTCCTCTGCAGCAGTGGGACGGGCCCGCCCCCTACAGGCCCACCCCCTACAGGCCCGCCCCCTACAGGCCCACCCCCTACAGGCCCACCCCCTACAGGCCCGCCCCCTACAGGGCCGCCCCCCACAGGGCCGCCCCCCACAGTCCCGCCCCCTACAGGCCCGCCCCCTACAGGCCCGCCCCCTACAGGGCCGCCCCCTACAGGCCCGCCCCCTACAGGGCCGCCCCCTACAGGGCCGCCCCCTACAGGGCCGCCCCCTACAGGGCCGCCCCCTACAGGCCCGCCACCCACAGTCCCGCCCCCTAAAAGGCCCGCCCCCACAGTCCCGCCCCCTACAGGCCCACCCCCTAAAAGGCCCGCCCCCACAGTCCCGCCCCTTACAGTCCCGCCCCCCACAGTCCCGCCCCCTACAGTCCCGCCCCCCACAGTCCCGCCCCCTAAAAGGCCCGCCCCCTGGAGGGAGGAGACCTTGCTCAACACCCGGTCTGGGGGGACGGGAGATGGCGGAGGAGAGTGGATCGGGGATGGGGGGCGTTCTGGACGGCGTGGAGGAGCAGCCTTTTCTGCCTGCAGGTGCCCGGAGGCGTGGGGGGTCCCTTGGCTCGTCCGGGGGTTCTGGGGATGAGCGGTGGGATGGGGCTGGGGCTGTTGATGTCCGGGGTGGGAGCGGGGACTGTGGGGTGGTCGTGGAGCTTGCACGGGATGGTGCATCCTTTGGGGAGTGGAATTCGGTGGCGTTGTCGGGGAGCCTGGCTGTGGCTGTGGGAGTGATCGGGAGTGCGGGTGTCCTTGGAGGTGGCTCGCTGCTGGTCGTGTGCGGGGACGCGGCTCGGCGACGGGGGGCGATTGGAACTGGACGTCTGGGTGGAAGGGACATTCTTGTGTCTGGTGCTGGGAGAGGCACGGTCGGAGGAGTTGTCGTGGGTGTCCCTGCGGCGACGTCTGTGGATGAAGTTAAGGAGAATTTGGCGGGGGTTACGGTGGTGGACGCTGGGTGTTTGGGGGTGACCCGGTTTGGGGTGGGATGTGGCAGCTTGTCGGTGGTGGTGGCACTTGAGGGGAGGTGCCTGCCTAGTGGGGTGTTCATTGGGTGCGTGTGCTATGGCGTCGGGCCGTGTGTTCCGCCGCCCCTGCGTTACTTTGGGTGCCGGCGCTTTGGGCGTGTTGCGGCGGTCTGTGGAGGGGGGCAGGGGTGTGGTGGATGTGCGGGAGATCATGAGTGTGGGAGGTGTGACGTGGGAGCGGGGCTGGGGTGCTGTGGCTGTGGGGAGGAGCATGGCTCTGCCTGCGGGGGATGCGGGTTTAGCGGAGGAGCTGCTGAGGTGCATAGGGTAGAGGTCTCCCGGGGTGTGTCCTGTGCGGATGCAGTCAGGAAGGTTTCGAGTGACGAGTTTGGAGTGGATGCGGAGAGGGGAGCCGGCGCTGCTCCCAGCCAGGGCGAGGTGAGGGGGGCCAGCGTGGCTCCCGGGAGGTGTGGGGGTTTCAGGAGTGGAGGTCCCGGGTGTGCAGGTTCCAGAATTGGTGAGAATACCCTGGTTGTGGATAGAGAGGATTTTGTACTCTTTATGGTGGATGTTGTAAACTGTGCTGCTCAGACTCAAAGCAGAACTGAAAGGATCAGGATCATTGCTAAAGCTGCAGGGAGATTCCTTGGAACAAAGGAGCTTGATTGGGCAGATATAGAAAACAGGCTAAAGGCGCTAAATGGGAGTCGGAGTGATGGGGGTCTGCTTGTGGGGAGTCAGAGTGATCAGAGTGACGAGATGGGGGTGGGGGTGGTCTCCTGTCCTCGCCCAGTCTCGTAGACGCACGGCTACCAAGCAGCGACATCAGTGGACATATTAAAGCCTATAGAATGAAGCCTGAAGAATAAAGCTGTACGGTGGAAGCACCGAACGTCAAAGAAGGAGAGGAAGATGAAGAAGAGTCTCCCTGGAATAAAGCCGGTTGGTCTCTGAAACAACAACAACTATTCTAGTCACAAAGACATATCATGACCTCATGGGCTTTGTAACACCAAAGCAATGGAAGGAGTACTTTTACGGACTACGACAGAGTCTGAGGAATAAAGTCTGGCGGTAATGCAACACTCGGATGCCAACCGCCATAAAACAACAACAACAACAACAACAACAACAACAACAACAACAGTCCCGCCCCCTACAGGCCCGCCACCCACAGTCCCGCCCCTTACAGTCCCGCCCCCTAAAAGGCCCGCCCCCACAGTCCCGCCCCTTACAGACCCGCCCCCCACAGTCCCGCCCCCCACAGACCCGCCCCCCACAGGCCGTGAGGAGTATCTCATGTCTGCAGCTCTTATGTCACTGCATTTCAGGGGTAAAAAGGGGGAAATTGTGTCCAAAATACTAAAGACAAAAGAAAGAAAAGAAAGAGAGGAAAGAGAGGAAGAGGGAGTTTGTTGTTGTGGTGCTTTAATGACGTCAGCAGCGCACTTCAAAGTGTTTTACGCGGTCACGTGAGTCAAACTATCAAATAAAAGAGAGAGAAAAGCCGCGTGTTCTTTGATTGACGCGCGTCTCTTTGAAGTGTCCCTCTGACGCGCCTCCGTGTGGCCGGTGTGTGTGGCCCCTGGGTGTGTACGGTTCCCATGGACGGTTGCTCTTGGTTACCGGACGCTCGGACACACGCAGACATGACGCACGCGCGCTCTGACGTTTTCTCCGCCACGAAAGACACGCTTTTCTCTAAAAACACGGGCTCCACGAAGACGCACGCGCTGGTGAGTTCAACCGCATTAAACCGCGACGAGACACGTGACAATGACGTGTTTGTCCCATTGAATCCACTTGATCCACCGATGTCTCTGGGACACGCTCCTCCCACTGAGACACGCTCCTCCCACACCAAACCGTACGTGGTTGTGAGCCTCATTTATCACTCATGTTCTCAATCTGAGACTTTTGGGCCGTTTTACAGAGTAAAGGCCATTTTCTGTCTTAAAACATGTCAATGAAATCTATTTAAGTTAAACTTGAAATAGTTTAAATGTAAATGACAGAAGTTCAGTGTTCATGCATTAAAATAACCAATAAGATTTATTCATATTTATCTGTGTTTTTTATTTAGTTTTTTGCCGTGTCTTTTGTGATTTGTAACAATTTAGTTTTAACCTGAAAATAATCAGAACCATAAATAAAGATATAATAAAGCCCAGTATTAGAGGTGCAAACTGTCCCTCACTGTCCCTCACTGTCCCTCACTGTCCCTCACTGTCCCTCACTGTCCCTCAGACTCTGGACTGGGTCTACGGCCGGACGCCCTCGCTCCCCGTCCTCGCTCTGCAGGACAACGACCAGCAGGTGGCGCTCTACGCCGCAGAGAATGTGGCCGTCATCTACAACCACACGTCCAACTCCCAGCACATCCTGCAGGTGAGACACATGTCCCAGCACGTCCTGCAGGTGAGACACATGTCCCAGCACGTCCTGCAGGTGAGACACATGTCCCAGCACGTCCTGCAGGTGAGACACATGTCCCAGCACGTCCTGCAGGTGAGACACATGTCCCAGCACGTCCTGCAGGTGAGACACATGTCCCAGCACGTCCTGCAGGTGAGACACATGTCCCAGCACGTCCTGCAGGAGACACATGTCCCAGCACGTCCTGCAGGTGAGACACATGTCCCACATGTCCCAGCACGTCCTGCAAGTGAGACATGTCCCAGCACATCCTGCAGGTGAGAAGGACACTTGTCTCAGAGTCCTCTGTCCTTAGCTCCTCCATCTGCAGGAAAAACTACAAAACTTCTTTAGGAAAAAGGAGGAGTTCTTCAGGAGGAGAACCAGTTCTTCAGGACCAGTTCAGCTGTTGCCATAGTGACCTGAGCTCTTTGGTTTGTTTCAGGGCCACAGTCAGAACCTGTGCTCTCTGTGTGTGAGTGACGACCGACGCTGGATCGCCACAGCCGACCCGAGCCCCATGATCCTCGTGTGGGACTCTTACTCTGGGTAAGACTCTGGGGGACCTTGGGGGGACCTTGGGGGGCTCTGGGGGCTCTCCTCACTAAAGCATGAACCTTCTTGCCCTGGTCTGTGGCCCTCAGGATCCCGGTGTGCAGTCTGTTCCACGGACACTCCACACACGGCTTCACTCACATGACCTTCTCCAGAGACACAAAGCTCCTGGTGACGCTCGGAGCCAGAGACGTCCAGGTGAGGCCCAGTCCTGCTTTAGCCCTGGTTTAGTCCTTGTTTAGTCCTGGTTTAGTCCTGGTTTAGTCCTTGTTTAGTCCTGGTTTAGTCCTGGTTTAGTCCTGCTTTAGTCCTGGTTTAGTCCTTGTTTAGTCCTGGTTTAGTCCTGGTTTAGTCCTGCTTTAGTCCTGGTTTAGTCCTGCTTTAGTCCTGCTTTAGTCCTTGTTTAGTCCTGGTTTAGTCCTGCTTTAGTCCTGCTTTAGTCCTGGTTTAGTCCTTGTTTAGTCCTGCTTTAGTCCTGCTTTAGTCCTGATTTAGTCCTGGTTTAGTCCTGGTTTAGTCCTGCTTTAGTCCTGCTTTAGTCCTGGTTTAGTCCTTGTTTAGTCCTGGTTTAGACCTGGTTTAGTCCTGGTTTAGTCCTTGTTTAGTCCTGGTTTAGTCCTGGTTTAGTCCTGGTTTAGTCCTGCTTTAGTCCTGGTTTAGTCCTGGTTTAGTCCTGGTTTAGTCCTGCTTTAGTCCTGGTTTAGTCCTTGTTTAGTCCTGGTTTAGTCCTGGTTTAGTCCTGCTTTAGTCCTGGTTTAGTCCTGCTTTAGTCCTGCTTTAGTCCTGCTTTAGTCCTGGTTTAGTCCTGGTTTAGTCCTGCTTTAGTCCTGGTTTAGTCCTGCTTTAGTCCTGGTTTAGTCCTGGTTTAGTCCTGCTTTAGTCCTGGTTTAGTCCTGGTTTAGTCCTGGTTTAGTCCTGGTTTAGTCCTGCTTTAGTCCTGGTTTAGTCCTGGTTTAGTCCTGGTTTAGTCCTGCTTTAGTCCTGGTTTAGACCTGGTTTAGTCCTGGTTTAGTCCTTGTTTAGTCCTGGTTTAGTCCTGGTTTAGTCCTGCTTTAGTCCTGGTTTAGTCCTGGTTTAGTCCTGGTTTAGTCCTGCTTTAGTCCTGGTTTAGTCCTTGTTTAGTCCTGGTTTAGTCCTGGTTTAGTCCTGCTTTAGTCCTGGTTTAGTCCTGCTTTAGTCCTGCTTTAGTCCTGGTTTAGTCCTGGTTTAGTCCTGCTTTAGTCCTGGTTTAGTCCTGCTTTAGTCCTGGTCAGTAAAGTGGGCGTGTCTTGCAGCACGTGTGCGTCTGGGATTGGACGGTGAACACGGAGACGCCGCTCTTCTGCTCTGACCTCAACCCAAACCACGGCGTTCAGGTCGGGTCATGTGACTTTCATCTGCTTCAGTGGAAATAAAATATGGATAAATGAATTGTTTTTCTTTCATATGAATTTCCTGAACACGTTGCACCTCTGCGTTTCTAAAGCTCTCACTGACGTTTGTGTTTCAGAAGAACCTGGTGTTTAACTCCAGCAGCTCTGAACTCCTGAGCTGCAGCCGCACCCACGTCCTGCTGCACACGCTGGTCAGTGCAGCGCCATCCTGTGTGTCCGGGCGCGTCCGGGCGCGTCCGGGCGCGACCGGGCGCGACCGGGCGTGACCGGGCGTGACCGGGCGCGTCCGGGCGTGACCGGGCGTGACCGGGCGCGTCCGGGCGCGACCGGGCGTGTCCGGTTCATGTCCGGACACACCCGCGGGCGTGTCCTGTCTTAACCTGGTCTGTCTCTGTGTCTCAGGAGCAGAAGAGTCTGTCGTGTTTCGCGCTGAGGCTCAGAAAGGTGCGTTTCATTTATTCGACTGAAGCACGTTTTTATTTGACTCATAAAAACTTGTCCATGTCTTCTCCGTGTTTCGCCTGTGTCCTCCTGTCCTCCAGGGCGGCGCTGTAGACTCATGTGTCCTCCTGCAGACTCATGTGTCCTCCTGCAGACTCATGTGTCCTCTTGCAGACTCATGTGTCCTCTTGCAGACTCATGTGTCCTCCTGTAGACTCATGTGTCCTCCTGTAGACTCATGTGTCCTCTTGCAGACTCATGTGTCCTCCTGCAGACTCATGTGTCCTCCTGTAGACTCATGTGTCCTCTTGCAGACTCATGTGTCCTCCTGTAGACTCATGTGTCCTCCTGCAGACTCATGTGTCCTCCTGCAGACTCATGTGTCCTCTTGCAGACTCATGTGTCCTCCTGTAGACTCATGTGTCCTCCTGTAGACTCATGTGTCCTCCTGTAGACTCATGTGTCCTCCTGTAGACTCATGTGTCCTCTTGCAGACTCATGTGTCCGCCTGTAGACTCATGTGTCCTCCTGCAGACTCATGTGTCCTACTGCAGAATCATGTGTCCTCCTGTCCTCCAGGGCGGCGCTGCAGACCCTGGCCTCCCCGGGGCGTGCCACAGCATGTGCACAGCAGATGGCGCTCTGGTGCAGGCCGTGTTTAACTGGAGACAGCCGCAGGTGCTGGTGGCGACAGCAGGGGGCAGTGTGGTGGTGTGGGACCGCAGCCAGGGCGTGTCCCAGCGCATCACGCCCGACAAAGTCACTCTGATCCACCTGCAGGAGGCGCCCTTCACCGTCCTGACCAGCACCGACAGGTACACGCCCTTCACCGTCCTGACCAGCACCGACAGGTACACCGACAGGTACACTGACAGGTACACGCCCTTCACCGTCCTGACCGGCACCGACAGGTACACGCCCTTCACCGTCTTGACCAGCACCGACAGGTACACCGACAGGTACACTGACAGGTACACGCCCTTCACCGTCCTGACCGGCACCGACAGGTACACGCCCTTCACCGTCCTGACCAGCACCGACAGGTACACTGACAGGTACACGCCCTTCACCGTCCTGACCAGCACCGACAGGTACACTGACAGGTACACGCCCTTCACCGTCCTGACCAGCACCGACAGGTACACTGACAGGTACACGCCCTTCATGTCCTGACCAGCACCGACAGGTACACTGACAGGTACACGCCCTTCATGTCCTGACCAGCACCGACAGGTACACCGACAGGTACACGCCCTTCACCGTCCTGACCAGCACTGACAGGTACACTGACAGGTACACGCCCTTCACCGTCCTGACCAGCACCGACAGGTACACTGACAGGTACACGCCCTTCATGTCCTGACCAGCACCGACAGGTACACTGACAGGTACACGCCCTTCATGTCCTGACCAGCACCGACAGGTACACCGACAGGTACACGCCCTTCACCGTCCTGACCAGCACCGACAGGTACACGCCCTTCACCGTCCTGACCAGCACCGACAGGTACACTGACAGGTACACGCCCTTCACCGTCCTGACCAGCACCGACAGGTACACTGACAGGTACACGCCCTTCACCGTCCTGACCAGCACCGACAGGTACACTGACAGGTACACGCCCTTCACCGTCCTGACCAGCACCGACAGGTACACTGACAGGTACACGCCCTTCATGTCCTGACCAGCACCGACAGGTACACCGACAGGTACACGCCCTTCACCGTCCTGACCAGCACCGACAGGTACACTGACAGGTACACGCCCTTCCCCCGAGCTCCAGCAGGTGTCCCACACGTCCTGGAGACAGAAGACGGACGAGGATGTTTGTTATTTTGGGTTCAAGTGTGTGATGGACCTGCAGAGGTCAGGAGGTCAAGAGGTCAAGCGGTCATGTGTTCTCTTGTCCTCCAGGTGCTTGGTGACCGGAGACGCTGAGGGACAGGTCAAGTTCTTGGACCACGACTTAAAGCTCTTGGCTCTGTTCTCGGAGCTGCAGCTGGAGCCAATCACGTCCATCTCGTTCCCGCCCGAGTCCACGGCCGGGTTCCTGATGGGGGGCCCCAAGAAGGAGGAGAACAAGATGTTCATCAGGTCTGTGCCAGGACCGGGACCGGGACCTGGACCGGGACCAGGACCAGGACCAGGACCTGGACCGGGACCAGGACTGTGCTAATCCTTAAATCCTTAAAATGTGGAATTAAATAACTGCAATTACAGTTATTGTGGGGTTATTGTGGGGTTATTGTGGGGTTATTGTGGGGTTATTGTGGGGTTATTGCGGGGTTATTGTGGGGTTACTGTGGGGTTATTGTGGGGTTATTGTGGGGTTACTGTGGGGTTATTGTGGGGTTACTGTGGGGTTACTGTGGGGTTACTGTGGGGTTATTGTGGGGTTACTGTGGGGTTACTGTGGGGTTACTGTGGGGTTATTGTGGGGTTATTGCGGGGTTATTGTGGGGTTATTGTGGGGTTACTGTGGGGTTACTGTGGGGTTACTGTGGGGTTATTGTGGGGTTATTGTGGGGTTACTGTGGGGTTACTGTGGGGTTATTGTGGGGTTACTGTGGGGTTACTGTGGGGTTACTGTGGGGTTATTGTGGGGTTACTGTGGGGTTATTGTGGGGTTATTGCGGGGTTATTGTGGGGTTATTGTGGGGTTATTGTGGGGTTACTGTGGGGTTACTGTGGGGTTATTGTGGGGTTACTGTGGGGTTACTGTGGGGTTACTGTGGGGTTACTGTGGGGTTATTGTGGGGTTACTGTGGGGTTATTGTGGGGTTATTGCGGGGTTATTGTGGGGTTACTGTGGGGTTATTGCGGGGTTATTGTGGGGTTATTGTGGGGTTACTGTGGGGTTATTGTGGGGTTACTGTGGGGTTATTGTGGGGTTACTGTGGGGTTACTGTGGGGTTACTGTGGGGTTATTGTGGGGTTACTGTGGGGTTACTGTGGGGTTACTGTGGGGTTATTGTGGGGTTATTGCGGGGTTATTGTGGGGTTATTGTGGGGTTACTGTGGGGTTATTGTGGGGTTACTGTGGGGTTATTGTGGGGTTACTGTGGGGTTACTGTGGGGTTACTGTGGGGTTATTGTGGGGTTATTGTGGGGTTACTGTGGGGTTACTGTGGGGTTACTGTGGGGTTATTGTGGGGTTACTGTGGGGTTACTGTGGGGTTATTGTGGGGTTATTGTGGGGTTATTGTGGGGTTATTGTGGGGTTACTGTGGGGTTACTGTGGGGTTATTGTGGGGTTACTGTGGGGTTACTGTGGGGTTACTGTGGGGTTACTGTGGGGTTACTGTGGGGTTATTGTGGGGTTATTGCGGGGTTATTGTGGGGTTATTGTGGGGTTACTGTGGGGTTATTGTGGGGTTATTGTGGGGTTACTGTGGGGTTACTGTGGGGTTATTGTGGGGTTATTGTGGGGTTATTGTGGGGTTATTGTGGGGTTATTGTGGGGTTACTGTGGGGTTACTGTGGGGTTACTGTGGGGTTATTGTGGGGTTATTGTGGGGTTACTGTGGGGTTACTGTGGGGTTATTGTGGGGTTACTGTGGGGTTACTGTGGGGTTACTGTGGGGTTATTGTGGGGTTATTGTGGGGTTACTGTGGGGTTACTGTGGGGTTATTGTGGGGTTATTGTGGGGTTATTGTGGGGTTATTGTGGGGTTACTGTGGGGTTACTGTGGGGTTATTGTGGGGTTATTGTGGGGTTACTGTGGGGTTATTGTGGGGTTACTGTGGGGTTACTGTGGGGTTATTGTGGGGTTATTGTGGGGTTACTGTGGGGTTATTGTGGGGTTATTGTGGGGGTCCCAGCCTGAACCCCTGAACGTCTCTAAACGTGCTCTCTTCTCTCGTTTGCAGGAACTTCATGGTGACGAGCTCGGGTTCCTCGGTGCTTCACGTGACCTCGGAGTCGGAGGAGGCTCAGACGCTCCTGGAGGAGGAGCCAGAGCCCATCCGGGCCCTGTGCTGCCACCCCACACGCCCCCTGCTGGTGACGGGGAACAACTGCACGCTCAAGCTCCGGGACACCAGCAGCAGACGCACCGTGAGACAGAGGCAGTTCAGTCCCGAGGACACCATCAGCTGTGTCACCTACGACTGCACAGGTCAGACGAGGACGGGTCAGACGAGGACGAGGACGGGTCAGACGAGGACGGGTCAGACGAGGACGGGTCAGACGAGGACGGGTCAGACGAGGACGGGTCAGACGAGGACGGGTCAGACAAGGACAGGTCAGATGTCAGACGAGGACGGGTCAGGCGAAGTCAGACGAGGACGGGTCAGGCGAAGTCAGACGAGGACGGGTCAGACGAGGACGGGTCAGACGAGGACGGGTCAGACAAGGACAGGTCAGATGTCAGACGAGGACGGGTCAGGCGAAGTCAGACGAGGACGGGTCAGACGAGGACGGGTCAGACGAGGACAGGTCAGATGTCAGACGAGGACGGGTCAGGCGAAGTCAGACGAGGACGGGTCAGACGAGGACGGGTCAGACGAGGACGGGTCAGACGAGGACAGGTCAGATGTCAGACGAGGACGGGTCAGGCGAAGTCAGACGAGGACGGGTCAGACGAGGACGGGTCAGACGAGGACGGGTCAGACAAGGACAGGTCAGATGTCAGACGAGGACGGGTCAGGCGAAGTCAGACGAGGACGGGTCAGACGAGGACGGGTCAAGCGAGGACAGGTCAGACGAGGACGGGTCAGACGAAGTCAGACGAGGACGGGTCAGACGAGGACAGGTCTGCAGATGCTGAAGGACACAGGTCTTTATGTGTGTTTGATGGATGTCTCCTCAGGCTCGCTCCTGGCTCTGGGCTTCTGCTCCGGCTCCGTCCACCTCCTGGACTCCAGCTCTCTGCAGAGTGACCCTGAGCAGGGCTTCACGTTCAGTACAGACTCTATACGACTGCTCAGCTTCTCACACGACGCTCAGTTCCTCGCTGCTGCCGTAAGTCTGAGGTTAACATGTTACAGCCACGATTCTCTTTGGACGCTTCAGTCCTGAAGTGTCTCAGTCTGTCCGGTTCTGGCTCCCAAAGCATCTGGCTCTTGGGCTCCAGGAGGGGGAGGAGCCTCCACAGCGCAGCCAGATGATTGGACGAGAGAAAACACAGACTCAGGCCAAAACAAGAGGCAAAAAGAAACACAAAAGAATCATTTGTCTCAAACTCTGACTTGATCTCGAGCTAAAGCTCCGTGTTTCCCCTGATGCTAACGACCGTGTGGAGCCTTAGCAACACAGAGCTAGCAAAGCACGATAGCAACACAGAGCTAGCAAAGCACGTTAGCAACACAAAGCTTGCAAAGCACGATAGCAACACAAAGCTAACAAAGCACGTTAGCAGCGCAAAGCTAGCAAAGCACATTAGCATCCCAAAGCTAGCAAAGCACGTTAGCAACACAAAGCTAGCAAAGCACGTTAGCAACACAAAGCTAGCAAAGCACGTTAGCAGCGCAAAGCTAGCAAAGCACGTTAGCAGCGCAAAGCTAGCAAAGCACGTTAGCATCACAAAGCTAGCAAAGCACGTTAGCAACACAAAGCTAGCAAAGCACGTTAGCAACACAAAGCTAGCAAAGCACGTTAGCATCCCAAAGCTAGCAAAGCACGTTAGCAACACAAAGCTACCAAAGCGCGTTAGCAACACAAAGCTAGCAAAGCACGTTAGCAACACAAAGCTAGCAAAGCACGTTAGCAGCGCAAAGCTAGCAAAGCTAGTAAAGCACGTTAGCAACACAAAGCTAGCAAAGCACGTTAGCAACACAAAGCTAGCAAAGCACGTTAGCAACACAAAGCTAGCAAAGCGCGTTAGCAACACAAAGCTAGCAAAGCACGTTAGCAACACAAAGCTAGCAAAGCGCGTTAGCAACACAAAGCTAGCAAAGCACGTTAGCAACACAAAGCTAGCAAAGCACGTTAGCAACAGCTGTTTCCTGTTTATGGCACTCGCTTTGTCCAGAGCCACAATCTGATATTTCCAGGTCATAAAGCGTCTGACGTTAGCATTAGCATTAGCATGACATAAAGAGAGGTTCAAACGCGGCATAGAGGCTTTGAGAGAAGTGTATGGTCCTGGTCCTGGTCCTGGTCCTGGTCCTGGTCCTGGCTCTGGTTCTGGTCCTGGTCCTGGTCCCGGTCCCGGTCCCGGTCCTGGTCCAGTCCTGGTCTGGTGTCTTTCAGGACAGTGGCCTGGTGGTGTCTGTGCTGCGTCGTGTCTCTGAGCTCCAGTGGGAGACTTTAGGGCGACATCGCTCTCACTTCAGCCCAATCCAGAGCCTCATGTTCGGGCTCCAGCTGGACTCAGCTCAGCCCCGGCTGCTCTCGCTGGGACAGGACCGCCGACTGGTGAGGGCTGACCTCTGTGACTTCTGTGACCTCTACTTCTGTGACCCCTGTGACCTCTGTGACCTCTGTGATCCCTGTGACCTCTGTGATCCCTGTGACCCCTGTGACCTCTGTGACCTCTGTGATCCCTGTGACTTCTGTGACCCCTGTGACCTCTGTGAACTCTGTGATCCCTGTGATCCCTGTGACCTCTGTGACCTCTGTGACCCCTGTGACATCTGTGACCCCTGTGACCTCTGTGAACTCTGTGATCCCTGTGAACTCTGTGATCCCTGTGACCTCTGTGATCCCTGTGACCTCTGTGACCTCTGTGACCTCTGTGATCCCTGTGACTTCTGTGACCCCTGTGACCTCTGTGAACTCTGTGACCTCTGTGATCCCTGTGACTTCTGTGACCCCTGTGACCCCTGTGACCTCTGTGATCCCTGTGACCTCTGTGATCCCTGTGACCCCTGTGACCTCTGTGACCTCTGTGATCCCTGTGACTTCTGTGACCCCTGTGACCTCTGTGAACTCTGTGATCCCTGTGACCTCTGTGACCCCTGTGACCTCTGTGAACTCTGTGATCCCTGTGAACTCTGTGATCCCTGTGACCTCTGTGATCCCTGTGACCTCTGTGACCTCTGTGACCTCTGTGATCCCTGTGACTTCTGTGACCCCTGTGACCTCTGTGACCTCTGTGATCCCTGTGACCCCTGTGACCTCTGTGATCCCTGTGACCCCTGTGACCCCTGTGACCTCTGTGACCTCTGTGATCCCTGTGACCTCTGTGATCCCTGTGACTTCTGTGACCCCTGTGACCTCTGTGACCTCTGTGATCCCTGTGACTTCTGTGACCCCTGTGACCTCTGTGAACTCTGTGACCTCTGTGATCCCTGTGACTTCTGTGACCCCTGTGACCCCTGTGACCTCTGTGATCCCTGTGACCTCTGTGATCCCTGTGACCCCTGTGACCTCTGTGACCTCTGTGATCCCTGTGACTTCTGTGACCCCTGTGACCTCTGTGAACTCTGTGATCCCTGTGACCTCTGTGACCTCTGTGACCCCTGTGACATCTGTGACCCCTGTGACCTCTGTGAACTCTGTGATCCCTGTGAACTCTGTGATCCCTGTGACCTCTGTGATCCCTGTGACCTCTGTGACCTCTGTGACCTCTGTGATCCCTGTGACTTCTGTGACCCCTGTGACCTCTGTGAACTCTGTGATCCCTGTGACCTCTGTGATCCCTGTGACCCCTGTGACCCCTGTGACCTCTGTGATCCCTGTGACCCCTGTGACCCCTGTGACCCCTGTGACCTCTGTGATCCCTGTGACCTGTTTCAGACCCTGTTTCAGACCCCATTGTCTGTCCTCAGGTGGAGTACGACCTGGAGAACAGCTCAGGACTCGGTCTGTCCATCGTCTCGTCACAGCGTGTGGAGCAGAGGGCGGTGCCTCTGTGCATGACCTGGTATCCTCCGCTCAGCACTGAACAGTTCCTCCTGCTCTGCTCCGACCAGTACAAGCTCCGCCTGCTCAACAGCACCACTCACATGTGCAGGTCCTGACACAGTTTCACATGTGCAGGTCCTGACACAGTTTCACATGTGCAGGTCCTGACACAGTTTCACATGTGCAGGTCCTGACACAGTTTCACATGTGCAGGTCCTGACACAGTTTCACATGTGCAGGTCATGACACAGTTTCACATGTGCAGGTCATGACACAGTTTCACATGTGCAGGTCCTGACACAGTTTCACATGTGCAGGTCCTGACACAGTTTCACATGTGCAGGTCATGACACAGGGGCCCACCACCCGCAGGAGGATCTCTAAGGATCCGGTGAAGCAGTGCTTCACCAACAGCGTTTACGGTGCAGGTGGAGACCTGCTGACCTCTGACCTCTGACCTCTGACCTCGACTGGGGATGTGGTCGGACGGTGGAAGGACTTTGAGGACGTCCTTAATCCCTCAGTCACGTCTTCTGAAGAGGAAGCAGAGACTGAGGACTCAGAGGCCGACTCGTCCATCACCCAAGCTGAAGTCACTGAGGTTGTTGGCTCCTCAGTGGCTCCTCAGTGGCTGCTCAGTGGCTCCTCAGTGGCTCCTCAGTGGCTCCTCGGTGGCTCCTCGGTGGCTCCTCAGTGGCTCCTCAGTGGCTCCTCAGCGGCTCCTCAGTGGCTCCTCAGTGGCTCCTCAGCGGCTCCTCAGCGGCTCCTCAGTGGCTCCTCAGTGGCTCCTCAGTGGCTCCTCAGTGGCTCCTCAGCGGCTCCTCAGTGGCTCCTCAGTGGCTCCTCAGTGGCTCCTCAGCGGCTCCTCAGTGGCTCCTCAGTGGCTCCTCAGTGGCTCCTCAGCGGCTCCTCAGTGGCTCCTCAGTGGGATGAGATCCTGAGGACCTAAAGTCTCTGGATGTTGTAGGACTGTCTCTGACACGTCTCTGTAACAGGGCGTGGCGGTCGGGGACAGTGTCTCTGGACTGGCAGACCGGGGTGGTGGTCCCTCTGTTCAAGAAGGGGGACCAGAGGGTGTGTCCCACCGACAGAGGACCACACTCCTCAGTCTCCCATAAGGTCTATTCCAGGTCCTGGAGGAGAATCTGACCCATAGAACCTCAGGTTCAGGAGGAGCAGGTTTAGGTCCTGGTGGTGCAACACTGGAACAGCTCTAGACGCTCCACCAGGGGGCGCCAGGGCTCATGGGTCACATGTGCTTTGTGGATCTGGAGAAGGCTTTGGACCGTGTCCCTCGGAGTGTCCTTTGTCCCGCTCATGTCCCGCTCATGTCCCGCTCATGTCCCGCTCATGTCCCGGTCATGTCCCGCTCATGTCCCGCACATGTCCCGCTCGTGTCCCGCTCGTGTCCCGCACATGTCCCGCTCATGTCCCGCTCATGTCCCGCTCATGTCCAGCTTATGTCCCGCACATGTCCCGCTCGTGTCCCGCTCATGTCCCGGTCATGTCCCGGTCATGTCCCGGTCATGTCCCGCTCATGTCCCGCTCATGTCCCGCTCATGTCCCGGTCATGTCCCGCTCATGTCCCGCTCATGTCCCGCTCATGTCCCGGTCATGTCCCGCTCATGTCCCGGTCATGTCCCGCTCATGTCCCGCTCATGTCCCGCTCATGTCCCGGTCATGTCCCGCTCATGTCCCGCTCATGTCCCGCACATGTCCCGCTCATGTCCCGCTCATGTCCCGCTCATGTCCCGGTCATGTCCCGCTCATGTCCCGCACATGTCCCGCTCATGTCCCGCTCATGTCCCGGTCATGTCCCGCTCATGTCCCGCACATGTCCCGCTCGTGTCCCGCTCGTGTCCCGCACATGTCCCGCTCATGTCCCGCTCATGTCCAGCTTATGTCCCGCACATGTCCCGCTCGTGTCCCGCTCATGTCCCGGTCATGTCCCGGTCATGTCCCGCTCATGTCCCGCTCATGTCCCGCTCATGTCCCGCTCATGTCCCGCACATGTCCCGGTCATGTCCCGCTCATGTCCCGGTCATGTCCCGCTCATGTCCCGCTCATGTCCCGCTCATGTCCCGGTCATGTCCCGCTCATGTCCCGGTCATGTCCCGCTCATGTCCCGCACATGTCCCGCTCATGTCCCGCTCATGTCCCGCTCGTGTCCCGCACATGTCCCGCTCATGTCCCGCTCATGTCCTGCACATGTCCCGCTCATGTCCCGCTCATGTCCCGCACATGTCCCGCACATGTCCCGCTCATGTCCCGCTCATGTCCCGCACATGTCCCGCTCATGTCCCGCACATGTCCCGCTCATGTCCCGCACATGTCCCGCACATGTCCCGCTCATGTCCCGCACATGTCCCGCACATGTCCCGCTCATGTCCCGCACATGTCCCGCTCATGTCCCGCACATGTCCCGCACATGTCCCGCTCATGTCCCGCACATGTCCCGCTCATGTCCCGCACATGTCCCGCTCATGTCCCGCTCATGTCCCGCTCATGTCCCGCTCATGTCCCGGTCATGTCCCGCTCATGTCCCGGTCATGTCCCGCTCATGTCCCGCACATGTCCCGCTCATGTCCCGCTCATGTCCCGCTCGTGTCCCGCACATGTCCCGCTCATGTCCCGCTCATGTCCTGCACATGTCCCGCTCATGTCCCGCTCATGTCCCGCACATGTCCCGCACATGTCCCGCTCATGTCCCGCTCATGTCCCGCACATGTCCCGCTCATGTCCCGCACATGTCCCGCTCATGTCCCGCACATGTCCCGCACATGTCCCGCTCATGTCCCGCACATGTCCCGCTCATGTCCCGCACATGTCCCGCACATGTCCCGCTCATGTCCCGCACATGTCCCGCTCATGTCCCGCACATGTCCCGCACATGTCCCGCTCATGTCCCGCACATGTCCCGCTCATGTCCCGCACATGTCCCGCTCATGTCCCGCTCATGTCCCGCTGAGAACGTCATGTGTGGTTTTTAGCACAAACATTATTTAAGGAGAAGTAGAAATAATGCTGAAGATGTGAACTTTGTATTTGCTTCAGAAAAGTCGTCCTGGGCCCGACGTACGGCTCGCCCCTGCAGCAGGTGCTGGTCCTGCCAAAGAGCAGCCAGGATCAGAGCCCCAACTACTACATGGCCTTCATCACTCAGGACATGGTACTACTACTACTACTACTACTACTAGTACTAGTACTAGTACTAGTACTAGTACTAGTACTAGTACTAGTACTACTTCTACTAGTTTTTTTAATAGAGTCCTGGTTTAGCCCGGTTTAGCCCAGTTTAGCCCGGTTTAGCCCAGTTTAGCCCAGTTTAGCCCGGTTTAGCCCTGCTCTCTGTGTTCCAGGTGGGTCTGCAGCTGCTCCCGGCTGATGGAAACCCCTTTAAGTCGCAGGCCCTGGTGTGTCACCCGTGCGGAGCGTCCTTTCTGAGCGCCTCCTTCGATGGCGGCCATGTTGTGTCTGCAGGAGGAGCCGGCTTCACCGCCATGAGCTGGGGCGTGTCCACAGAGTACGTCTGGCGTCCAGACAGGGAGGGGCGTGGTCCAGGGGGTCAGGGTCCCATGGAGACGATAGTAGCTTCTATAATGTTACGCACTGGGGCTTTAAGTACCTGGACTCTCCTTCAGTGTGGTGTGCCTCAGGGCAGTGTCATCACCCCAACACTGTTTATCTACATATGACTGACCTGGAAGTCTCATTTACATCATTGTTCTGACGCTAATGTCCAATGCATGTCCAGTGCTTTTGTGGCGTCCCGCTCAGTGCATGTCCAGTGCTTTTGTGGCGTCCCGCTCAGTGCATGTCCAGTGCTTTTGTGACGTCCCGCTCAGTGCATGTCCAGTGCTTTTGTGGCGTCCCGCTCAGTGCATGTCCAGTGCTTTTGTGGCGTCCCGCTCAGTGCATGTCCAGTGCTTTTGTGGCGTCCCGCTCAGTGCATGTCCAGTGCTTTTGTGGCGTCCCGCTCAGTGCATGTCCAGTGCTTTTGTGGCGTCCCGCTCAGTGCATGTCCGGTGCTTTTGTGGCGTCCCGCTCAGTGCATGTCCAGTGCTTTTGTGGCGTCCCGCTCAGTGCATGTCCAGTGCTTTTGTGGCGTCCCGCTCAGTGCATGTCCAGTGCTTTTGTGGCGTCCCGCTCAGTGCATGTCCAGTGCTTTTGTGGCGTCCCGCTCAGTGCATGTCCAGTGCTTTTGTGGCGTCCCGCTCAGTGCATGTCCAGTGCTTTTGTGGCGTCCCGCTCAGTGCATGTCCAGTGCTTTTGTGGCGTCCCGCTCAGTGCATGTCCAGTGCTTTTGTGGCGTCCCGCTCAGTGCATGTCCAGTGCTTTTGTGGCGTCCCGCTCAGTGCATGTCCAGTGCTTTTGTGGCGTCCCGCTCAGTGCATGTCCAGTGCTTTTGTGGCGTCCCGCTCAGTGCATGTCCAGTGCTTTTGTGGCGTCCCGCTCAGTGCATGTCCAGTGCTTTTGTGGCGTCCCGCTCAGTGCATGTCCAGTGCTTTTGTGGCGTCCCGCTCAGTGCATGTCCAGTGCTTTTGTGGCGTCCCGCTCAGTGCATGTCCAGTGCTTTTGTGGCGTCCCGCTCAGTGCATGTCCAGTGTTTTTGTGGCGTCCCGCTCAGTGCATGTCCAGTGCTTTTGTGACGTCCCGCTCAGTGCATGTCCAGTGCTTTTGTGACGTCCCGCTCAGTGCATGTCCAGTGCTTTTGTGACGTCCCGCTCAGTGCATGTCCAGTGCTTTTGTGGCGTCCCGCTCAGTGCATGTCCAGTGCTTTTGTGGCGTCCCGCTCAGTGCATGTCCAGTGCTTTTGTGGCGTCCCGCTCAGTGCATGTCCAGTGCTTTTGTGACGTCCCGCTCAGTGCATGTCCAGTGTTTTTGTGACGTCCCGCTCAGTGCATGTCCAGTGCTTTTGTGACGTCCCGCTCAGTGCATGTCCAGTGCTTTTGTGGCGTCCCGCTCAGTGCATGTCCAGTGCTTTTGTGACGTCCCGCTCAGTGCATGTCCAGTGCTTTTGTGGCGTCCCGCTCAGTGCATGTCCAGTGCTTTTGTGGCGTCCCGCTCAGTGCATGTCCAGTGCTTTTGTGACGTCCCGCTCAGTGCATGTCCAGTGCTTTTGTGGCGTCCCGCTCAGTGCATGTCCAGTGCTTTTGTGGCGTCCCGCTCAGTGCATGTCCAGTGCTTTTGTGGCGTCCCGCTCAGTGCATGTCCAGTGCTTTTGTGGCGTCCCGCTCAGTGCATGTCCAGTGCTTTTGTGGCGTCCCGCTCAGTGCATGTCCAGTGCTTTTGTGACGTCCCGCTCAGTGCATGTCCAGTGCTTTTGTGGCGTCCCGCTCAGTGCATGTCCAGTGCTTTTGTGGCGTCCCGCTCAGTGCATGTCCAGTGCTTTTGTGGCGTCCCGCTCGGTGCATGTCCAGTGCTTTTGTGGCGTCCCGCTCAGTGCATGTCCAGTGCTTTTGTGGCGTCCCGCTCAGTGCATGTCCAGTGCTTTTGTGGCGTCCCGCTCAGTGCATGTCCAGTGCTTTTGTGGCGTCCCGCTCAGTGCATGTCCAGTGCTTTTGTGACGTCCCGCTCAGTGCATGTCCAGTGCTTTTGTGGCGTCCCGCTCAGTGCATGTCCAGTGCTTTTGTGGCGTCCCGCTCAGTGCATGTCCAGTGCTTTTGTGACGTCCCGCTCAGTGCATGTCCAGTGCTTTTGTGGCGTCCCGCTCAGTGCATGTCCAGTGCTTTTGTGGCGTCCCGCTCAGTGCATGTCCAGTGCTTTTGTGACGTCCCGCTCAGTGCATGTCCAGTGCTTTTGTGGCGTCCCGCTCAGTGCATGTCCAGTGCTTTTGTGGCGTCCCGCTCAGTGCATGTCCAGTGCTTTTGTGGCGTCCCGCTCAGTGCATGTCCAGTGCTTTTGTGGCGTCCCGCTCAGTGCATGTCCAGTGCTTTTGTGGCGTCCCGCTCAGTGCATGTCCAGTGCTTTTGTGGCGTCCCGCTCAGTGCATGTCCAGTGCTTTTGTGGCGTCCCGCTCAGTGCATGTCCAGTGCTTTTGTGGCATCCCGCTCAGTGCATGTCCAGTGCTTTTGTGACGTCCCGCTCAGTGCATGTCCAGTGCTTTTGTGGCGTCCCGCTCAGTGCATGTCCAGTGCTTTTGTGGCGTCCCGCTCAGTGCATGTCCAGTGCTTTTGTGGCGTCCCGCTCAGTGCATGTCCAGTGCTTTTGTGGCGTCCCGCTCAGTGCATGTCCAGTGCTTTTGTGGCGTCCCGCTCAGTGCATGTCCAGTGCTTTTGTGACGTCCCGCTCAGTGCATGTCCAGTGCTTTTGTGGCGTCCCGCTCAGTGCATGTCCAGTGCTTTTGTGACGTCCCGCTCAGTGCATGTCCAGTGCTTTTGTGGCGTCCCGCTCAGTGCATGTCCAGTGCTTTTGTGGCGTCCCGCTCAGTGCATGTCCAGTGCTTTTGTGGCGTCCCGCTCAGTGCATGTCCAGTGCTTTTGTGGCGTCCCGCTCAGTGCATGTCCAGTGCTTTTGTGGCGTCCCGCTCAGTGCATGACCAGTGCTTTTGTGGCGTCCCGCTCAGTGCATGTCCAGTGCTTTTGTGGCGTCCCGCTCAGTGCATGTCCAGTGCTTTTGTGGCGTCCCGCTCAGTGCATGTCCAGTGCTTTTGTGGCGTCCCGCTCAGTGCATGACCAGTGCTTTTGTGGCGTCCCGCTCAGTGCATGACCAGTGCTTTTGTGGCGTCCCGCTCAGTGCATGTCCAGTGCTTTTGTGGCGTCCCGCTCAGTGCATGTCCAGTGCTTTTGTGGCGTCCCGCTCAGTGCATGTCCAGTGCTTTTGTGGCGTCCCGCTCAGTGGTGCTTGTTGTTCTGCAGAGCTCTGGAGGCGGCGGCGGCGCTCGGGGGCCCGGACATGGAGCCCTTCTACACTCTTCTGGACGGAGGACGAGACGGACACTTCTTCAGGGTCAGAGATGCTCCTCTGGGTCTGGGAATAAACTGAGGACGTTTGTGGGACATTTGAGACGGTTTAACGCTCGAGTGTCGGGTCTGGGCTGTGATTGGTCGTTCGAGGCGATGGGCGGGGCCATAACTGACGTTCTGAAGCAGATTCTCATCTAAAACTCTTAAAACTATTTATGTCAGTTATTCTCTTCAGTCTCAGGTTTCACTTTATTTAGTTCAGATGTGTTTAAAAAGTCTGTAGAACACTGACCCGTGTTTGACCCGTGTTTGACCCGTGTTTGACCCGTGTTTGACCCGTGTTTGACCCGTGTTTGACCCGTGTTTGACCCGTGTTTGACCCTTGTTTGACCCGTGTTTGACCCGTGTTTGACCCTTGTTTGACCCGTGTTTGACCCGTGTTTGACCCGTGTTTGACCCGTGTTTGACCCGTGTTTGACCCGTGTTTGACCCTTGTTTGACACGTGTTTGACCCGTGTTTGACACGTGTTTGACCCGTGTTTGACCCGTGTTTGACCCGTGTTTGACCCTTGTTTGACCCGTGTTTGACCCGTGTTTGACCCGTGTTTGACCCTTGTTTGACCCGTGTTTGACCCGTGTTTGACCCGTGTTTGACCCTTGTTTGACCCGTGTTTGACCCGTGTTTGACCCGTGTTTGACCCTTGTTTGACCCGTGTTTGACCCATGTTTGACCCGTGTTTGACCCGTGTTTGACCCTTGTTTGACACGTGTTTGACCCGTGTTTGACTCGTGTTTGACCCTTGTTTGACCCTTGTTTGACCCTTGTTTGACTCGTGTTTGACCCGTGTTTGACCCGTGTTTGACCCTTGTTTGACCCGTGTTTGACCCAGTGTTTGACCCGTGTTTGACCCAGTGTTTGACCCGTGTTTGACCCGTGTTTGACCCGTGTTTGACCCTTGTTTGACCCTTGTTTGACCCGTGTTTGACCCGTGTTTGACCCGTGTTTGACCCGTGTTTGACCCGTGTTTGACCCGTGTTTGACCCGTGTTTGACCCGTGTTTGACCCTTGTTTGACCCGTGTTTGACCCATGTTTGACCCGTGTTTGACCCTTGTTTGACCCTTGTTTGACACGTGTTTGACCCGTGTTTGACTCGTGTTTGACCCTTGTTTGACCCTTGTTTGACTCGTGTTTGACCCGTGTTTGACCCGTGTTTGACCCTTGTTTGACCCGTGTTTGACCCAGTGTTTGACCCGTGTTTGACCCAGTGTTTGACCCGTGTTTGACCCGTGTTTGACCCGTGTTTGACCCTTGTTTGACCCGTGTTTGACCCGTGTTTGACCCGTGTTTGACCCTTGTTTGACCCGTGTTTGACCCGTGTTTGACCCGTGTTTGACCCGTGTTTGACCCGTGTTTGACCCGTGTTTGACCCTTGTTTGACCCGTGTTTGACCCGTGTTTGACCCGTGTTTGACTCGTGTTTGACCCTTGTTTGACCCTTGTTTGACCCTTGTTTGACTCGTGTTTGACCCGTGTTTGACCCGTGTTTGACCCTTGTTTGACCCGTGTTTGACCCAGTGTTTGACCCGTGTTTGACCCAGTGTTTGACCCGTGTTTGACCCGTGTTTGACCCGTGTTTGACCCTTGTTTGACCCGTGTTTGACCCAGTGTTTGACCCGTGTTTGACCCAGTGTTTGACCCGTGTTTGACCCGTGTTTGACCCGTGTTTGACCCAGTGTTTGACCCGTGTTTGACCCAGTGTTTGACCCGTGTTTGACCCGTGTTTGACCCTTGTTTGACCCTTGTTTGACCCGTGTTTGACCCAGTGTTTGACCCGTGTTTGACCCTTGTTTGACCCGTGTTTTACCCTTGTTTGACCCGTGTTTGACCCTTGTTTGACCCGTGTTTGACCCAGTGTTTGACCCGTGTTTGACCCTTGTTTGACCCGTGTTTTACCCTTGTTTGACCCGTGTTTGACCCGTGTTTGACCCAGTGTTTGACCCGTGTTTGACCCGTGTTTGACCCGTGCAGGAGATGGAGGACGTCTTCTACTACATCCAGGTGCGACAGCAGGGCACAGACTCAGACCAGACGAGGCAGGTCTGCACCACGATCCCCCTGAACCAGGTCTCAGCCATGATGAGGGCCGTGGGCTTCTTCCCCTCAGAGCAGGAGGTACTGAGACACCTCCTGGTCCTGGTCCTGGTCCTGGTCCTGGTCCTGGTCCTGGTCCTGGTCCTGGTCCTGGTCCTGGTCCCGGTCCCGGTCCCGGTCCCGGTCCTGGTCCCGGTCCCGGTCCTGCTCCTGGTCCCGGTCCTGGTCCTTCTTTAGTCCTTGACCCTGACCCTGCGTCTCAGATCGAGGAGCTGCAGAACGAGGTGAGGTTCAGCAGATATGCAGAGACGGGACGATACGTGACGGAGCTGGACCTGGAGGACTTCATAAAGCTCTACGTGAACCACAGGCCTGTGTTTGGACTGAGGGAGGAGCTGGAGCAGAGCTTCAGCCGTCTCCAAGGCAACCAGCAGAACATGCAGAGAAGTGACCTGCTGCAGCTGCTCCAGAGCCACGGTCAGACGCTGCAGGAGGAGCGACTTTAGACCTGGTTTTGTCCTGGTTTAGTCCTGGTTTAGTCCTGGTTTAGACCTGGTTTAGTCCTGGTTTAGACCTGGTTTAGTCCTGGTTTAGTCCTGGTTTAGTCCTGGTTTAGACCTGGTTTAGACCTGCTTTAGTCCTGGTTTAGACCTGGTTTAGTCCTGGTTTAGTCCTGGTTTATTCCTGGTTTAGACCTGGTTTAGACCTGCTTTAGTCCTGGTTTAGACCTGGTTTAGACCTGGTTTAGTCCTGGTTTAGACCTGGTTTAGTCCTGGTTTATTCCTGGTTTAGACCTGGTTTAGACCTGCTTTAGTCCTGGTTTAGACCTGGTTTAGTGCTGGTTTAGTCCTGGTTTAGACCTGGTTTAGTTCTGGTTTAGTCCTGGTTTATTCCTGGTTTAGTCCTGGTTTAGTCCTGGTTTATTCCTGGTTTAGACCTGGTTTAGACCTGCTTTAGTCCTGGTTTAGACCTGGTTTAGTGCTGGTTTAGTCCTGGTTTAGACCTGGTTTAGACCTGGTTTAGTCCTGGTTTAGACCTGGTTTAGTCCTGGTTTAGACCTGGTTTAGTCCTGGTTTAGTCCTGGTTTAGTCCTGGTTTAGACCTGGTTTAGACCTGCTTTAGACCTGGTTTAGTCCTGGTTTAGTCCTGGTTTATTCCTGGTTTAGACCTGGTTTAGTCCTGGTTTAGTCCTGGTTTAGTCCTGGTTTAGTCCTGGTTTAGTCCTGGTTTAGTCCTGGTTTAGACCTGGTTTAGTCCTGGTTTAGAACTGGTTTAGTCCTGGTTTAGACCTGGTTTAGTCCTGGTTTAGAACTGGTTTAGTCCTGGTTTAGTCCTGGTTTAGACCTGGTTTAGTCCTGGTTTAGAACTGGTTTAGTCCTGGTTTAGTCCTGGTTTAGTCCTGGTTTAGACCTGGTTTAGTCCTGGTTTAGAACTGGTTTAGTCCTGGTTTAGTCCTGGTTTAGACCTGGTTTAGTCCTGGTTTAGTCCTGGTTTATTCCTGGTTTAGTCCTGGTTTAGACCTGCTTTAGTCCTGGTTTAGACCTGGTTTAGTTCTGGTTTAGTCCTGGTTTATTCCTGGTTTAGTCCTGGTTTAGACCTGGTTTAGACCTGGTTTAGTCCAGTTGAAGTAGAAAGTACTTGAACTGCTGGTGTGTGTTTCAGGCGAGGCCATGACGGAGGACGAGGTTCTGCAGAGCTTCTCTTCTCTCCTGGACCTGAGCGAGGAGACAGACTCGTCCAGAGCCACAAGTGAGAGCACCACACGAGCCGCTCAGTCCTGCACGAGCCGCTCAGTCCTGCACGAGCTGCTCAGTCCTGCACGAGCCGCTCAGTCCTGCACGAGCCGCTCAGTCCTGCACCAGAACACCACAAACTCACGAGCTTCATGTTGATTTCCTCTTTTTGTGTTTTGTCCTGCAGAAAGTTCCATTCCATCTGAAATGTCTCTGGAAACTTTATCTCAAATCCTGGGCTTTCCTCCAGCGTCCGCCCAGACCCCAGAACCATGAAGAACCTGGACCCAAACCCCAGAACCATGAAGAACCTGGACCCAAACCCCAGAACCATGAAGAACCTGGACCCAAACCCCAGAACCATGAAGAACCTGGACCCAAACCCCAGAACCATGAAGAACCTGGACCCAAACCCCAGAACCATGAAGAACCTGGACCCAAACCCCAGAACCATGAAGAACCTGGACCCAAACCCCAGAACCATGAAGAACCTGGACCCAAACCCCAGAACCATGAAGAACCTGGACCCAAACCCCAGAACCATGAAGAACCTAGACCCAAGCCCCAGAACCATGAAGAACCTGGACCCAAACCCCAGAACCATGAAGAACCTAGACCCAAGCCCCAGAACCATGAAGAACCTGGACCCAAACCCCAGAACCATGAAGAACCTGGACCCAAACCCCAGAACCATGAAGAACCTGGACCCAAACCCCAGAACCATGAAGAACCTGGACCCAAACCCCAGAACCATGAAGAACCTGGACCCAAACCCCAGAACCATGAAGAACCTGGACCCAAACCCCAGAACCATGAAGAACCTGGACCCAAACCCCAGAACCATGAAGAACCTGGACCCAAACCCCAGAACCATGAAGAACCTGGACCCAAACCCCAGAACCATAAAGAACCATGACCCAAACCCCAGAACCATGAAGAACCTAGACCCAAGCCCCAGAACCATGAAGAACCTGGACCCAAACCCCAGAACCATGAAGAACCATGACCCAGACCCCAGAACCATGAAGAACCATGACCCAGACCCCAGAACCATGAAGAACCTGGACCCAAACCCCAGAACCATGAAGAACCTGGACCCAAGCCCCAGAACCATGAAGAACCTGGACCCAAACCCCAGAACCATGAAGAACCATGACCCAAACCCCAGAACCATAAAGAACCATGACCCAAACCCCAGAACCATGAAGAACCTAGACCCAAGCCCCAGAACCATGAAGAACCTGGACCCAAACCCCAGAACCATGAAGAACCTGGACCCAAACCCCAGAACCATGAAGAACCATGACCCAGACCCCAGAACCATGAAGAACCTGGACCCAAACCCCAGAACCATGAAGAACCTGGACCCAAACCCCAGAACCATGAAGAACCTGGACCCAAACCCCAGAACCATGAAGAACCTGGACCCAAACCCCAGAACCATGAAGAACCTGGACCCAAACCCCAGAACCATGAAGAACCTGGACCCAAACCCCAGAACCATGAAGAACCTGAACCCAAACCCCAGAACCATGAAGAACCTGGACCCAAACCCCAGAACCATGAAGAACCTGGACCCAAACCCCAGAACCATGAAGAACCATGACCCAGACCCCAGAACCATGAAGAACCATGACCCAGACCCCAGAACCATGAAGAACCTGGACCCAAACCCCAGAACCATGAAGAACCTGGACCCAAACCCCAGAACCATGAAGAACCATGACCCAGACCCCAGAACCATGAAGAACCATGACCCAGACCCCAGAACCATGAAGAACCTGGACCCAAACCCCAGAACCATGAAGAACCTGGACCCAAGCCCCAGAACCATGAAGAACCTGGACCCAAACCCCAGAACCATGAAGAACCATGACCCAAACCCCAGAACCATAAAGAACCATGACCCAAACCCCAGAACCATGAAGAACCTAGACCCAAGCCCCAGAACCATGAAGAACCTGGACCCAAACCCCAGAACCATGAAGAACCTGGACCCAAACCCCAGAACCATGAAGAACCATGACCCAGACCCCAGAACCATGAAGAACCATGACCCAGACCCCAGAACCATGAGGAACCTGGACCCAAACCCCAGAACCATGAAGAACCTGGACCCAAGCCCCAGAACCATGAAGAACCTGGACCCAAACCCCAGAACCATGAAGAACCATGACCCAAACCCCAGAACCATAAAGAACCATGACCCAAACCCCAGAACCATGAAGAACCTAGACCCAAGCCCCAGAACCATGAAGAACCTGGACCCAAACCCCAGAACCATGAAGAACCATGACCCAGACCCCAGAACCATGAAGAACCTGGACCCAAACCCCAGAACCATGAAGAACCTGGACCCAAACCCCAGAACCATGAAGAACCTGGACCCAAACCCCAGAACCATGAAGAACCTGGACCCAAACCCCAGAACCATGAAGAACCTGAACCCAAACCCCAGAACCATAAAGAACCATGACCCAAACCCCAGAACCATGAAGAACCTAGACCCAAACCCCAGAACCATAAAGAACCATGACCCAAACCCCAGAACCATGAAGAACCTGGACCCAAACCCCAGAACCATGAAGAACCTGGACCCAAACCCCAGAACCATGAAGAACCTGGACCCAAACCCCAGAACCATGAAGAACCTGGACCCAAACCCCAGAACCATGAAGAACCTGGACCCAAACCCCAGAACCATGAAGAACCTGGACCCAAACCCCAGAACCATGAAGAACCTGAACCCAAACCCCAGAACCATAAAGAACCATGACCCAAACCCCAGAACCATGAAGAACCTAGACCCAAGCCCCAGAACCATGAAGAACCTGGACCCAAACCCCAGAACCATGAAGAACCATGACCCAGACCCCAGAACCATGAAGAACCATGACCCAGACCCCAGAACCATGAAGAACCTGGACCCAAACCCCAGAACCATGAAGAACCTGGACCCAAGCCCCAGAACCATGAAGAACCTGGACCCAAACCCCAGAACCATGAAGAACCATGACCCAAACCCCAGAACCATAAAGAACCATGACCCAAACCCCAGAACCATGAAGAACCTAGACCCAAGCCCCAGAACCATGAAGAACCTGGACCAAAACCCCAGAACCATGAAGAACCTGGACCCAAACCCCAGAACCATGAAGAACCATGACCCAGACCCCAGAACCATGAAGAACCATGACCCAGACCCCAGAACCATGAAGAACCTGGACCCAAACCCCAGAACCATGAAGAACCTGGACCCAAACCCCAGAACCATGAAGAACCTGGACCCAAACCCCAGAACCATGAAGAACCTGGACCCAAACCCCAGAACCATGAAGAACCTGGACCCAAACCCCAGAACCATAAAGAACCATGACCCAAACCCCAGAACCATGAAGAACCTGAACCCAAACCCCAGAACCATAAAGAACCATGACCCAAACCCCAGAACCATGAAGAACCTAGACCCAAGCCCCAGAACCATGAAGAACCTGGACCCAAACCCCAGAACCATGAAGAACCATGACCCAGACCCCAGAACCATGAAGAACCATGACCCAGACCCCAGAACCATGAAGAACCTGGACCCAAACCCCAGAACCATGAAGAACCTGGACCCAAGCCCCAGAACCATGAAGAACCTGGACCCAAACCCCAGAACCATTAAGAACCATGACCCAAACCCCAGAACCATAAAGAACCATGACCCAAACCCCAGAACCATGAAGAACCTAGACCCAAGCCCCAGAACCATGAAGAACCTGGACCAAAACCCCAGAACCATGAAGAACCTGGACCCAAACCCCAGAACCATGAAGAACCATGACCCAGACCCCAGAACCATGAAGAACCATGACCCAGACCCCAGAACCATGAAGAACCTGGACCCAAACCCCAGAACCATGAAGAACCTGGACCCAAGCCCCAGAACCATGAAGAACCTGGACCCAAACCCCAGAACCATGAAGAACCATGACCCAAACCCCAGAACCATAAAGAACCATGACCCAAACCCCAGAACCATGAAGAACCTAGACCCAAGCCCCAGAACCATGAAGAACCTGGACCCAAACCCCAGAACCATGAAGAACCATGACCCAGACCCCAGAACCATGAAGAACCATGACCCAGACCCCAGAACCATGAAGAACCTGGACCCAAACACCAGAACCATGAAGAACCTGGACCCAAGCCCCAGAACCATGAGGAACCTGGACCCAAACCCCAGAACCATGAAGAACCATGACCCAAACCCCAGAACCATAAAGAACCATGACCCAAACCCCAGAACCATGAAGAACCTAGACCCAAGCCCCAGAACCATGAAGAACCTGGACCCAAACCCCAGAACCATGAAGAACCTTGACCCAAACCCCAGAACCATGAAGAACCATGACCCAGACCCCAGAACCATGAAGAACCATGACCCAGACCCCAGAACCATGAAGAACCTGGACCCAAACCCCAGAACCATGAAGAACCATGACCCAGACCCCAGAACCATGAAGAACCATGACCCAGACCCCAGAACCATGAAGAACCTGGACCCAAACCCCAGAACCATGAAGAACCATGACCCAGACCCCAGAACCATGAAGAACCATGACCCAGACCCCAGAACCATGAAGAACCTGGACCCAAACCCCAGAACCATGAATAACCTGGACCCAAGCCCCAGAACCATGAAGAACCTGGACCCAAACCCCAGAACCATGAAGAACCATGACCCAAACCCCAGAACCATAAAGAACCATGACCCAGACCCCAGAACCATGAAGAACCATGACCCAGACCCCAGAACCATGAAGAACCTGGACCCAAACCCCAGAACCATGAAGAACCTGGACCCAAGCCCCAGAACCATGAAGAACTTGGACCCAAACCCCAGAACCATGAAGAACCATGACCCAAACCCCAGAACCATAAAGAACCATGACCCAAACCCCAGAACCATGAAGAACCTAGACCCAAGCCCCAGAACCATGAAGAACCTGGACCCAAACCCCAGAACCATGAAGAACCTGGACCCAAACCCCAGAACCATGAAGAACCATGACCCAGACCCCAGAACCATGAAGAACCATGACCCAGACCCCAGAACCATGAAGAACCTGGACCCAAACCCCAGAACCATGAAGAACCTGGACCCAAGCCCCAGAACCATGAAGAACCTGGACCCAAACCCCAGAACCATGAAGAACCATGACCCAAACCCCAGAACCATAAAGAACCATGACCCAAACCCCAGAACCATGAAGAACCTAGACCCAAGCCCCAGAACCATGAAGAACCTGGACCCAAACCCCAGAACCATGAAGAACCTGGACCCAAACCCCAGAACCATGAAGAACCTGGACCCAAACCCCAGAACCATGAAGAACCTGGACCCAAACCCCAGAACCATGAAGAACCTGGACCCAAGCCCCAGAACCATGAAGAACCTGGACCCAAACCCCAGAACCATGAAGAACCATGACCCAAACCCCAGAACCATAAAGAACCATGACCCAAACCCCAGAACCATGAAGAACCTAGACCCAAGCCCCAGAACCATGAAGAACCTGGACCCAAACCCCAGAACCATGAAGAACCTGGACCCAAACCCCAGAACCATGAAGAACCATGACCCAGACCCCAGAACCATGAAGAACCATGACCCAGACCCCAGAACCATGAAGAACCTGGACCCAAACCCCAGAACCATGAAGAACCTGTACCCAAGCCCCAGAACCATGAAGAACCTGGACCCAAACCCCAGAACCATGAAGAACCTAGACCCAAGCCCCAGAACCATGAAGAACCTGGACCCAAACCCCAGAACCATGAATAACCTGGACCCAGACCCCAGAACCATGAAGAACCTGGACCCAAACCCCAGAACCATGAAGAACCTGTACCCAAGCCCCAGAACCATGAAGAACCTGGACCCAAACCCCAGAACCATGAAGAACCTAGACCCAAGCCCCAGAACCATAAAGAACCATGACCCAAACCCCAGAACCATGAAGAACCTGGACCCAAACACCAGAACCATGAAGAACCTGGACCCAAGCCCCAGAACCATGAGGAACCTGGACCCAAACCCCAGAACCATGAAGAACCATGACCCAAACCCCAGAACCATAAAGAACCATGACCCAAACCCCAGAACCATGAAGAACCTAGACCCAAGCCCCAGAACCATGAAGAACCTGGACCCAAACCCCAGAACCATGAAGAACCTGGACCCAAACCCCAGAACCATGAAGAACCATGACCCAGACCCCAGAACCATGAAGAACCATGACCCAGACCCCAGAACCATGAAGAACCTGGACCCAAACCCCAGAACCATGAAGAACCATGACCCAGACCCCAGAACCATGAAGAACCATGACCCAGACCCCAGAACCATGAAGAACCTGGACCCAAACCCCAGAACCATGAAGAACCATGACCCAGACCCCAGAACCATGAAGAACCATGACCCAGACCCCAGAACCATGAAGAACCTGGACCCAAACCCCAGAACCATGAAGAACCTGGACCCAAGCCCCAGAACCATGAAGAACCTGGACCCAAACCCCAGAACCATGAAGAACCATGACCCAAACCCCAGAACCATAAAGAACCATGACCCAGACCCCAGAACCATGAAGAACCATGACCCAGACCCCAGAACCATGAAGAACCTGGACCCAAACCCCAGAACCATGAAGAACCTGGACCCAAGCCCCAGAACCATGAAGAACCTGGACCCAAACCCCAGAACCATGAAGAACCATGACCCAAACCCCAGAACCATAAAGAACCATGACCCAAACCCCAGAACCATGAAGAACCTAGACCCAAGCCCCAGAACCATGAAGAACCTGGCCCCAAACCCCAGAACCATGAAGAACCTGGACCCAAACCCCAGAACCATGAAGAACCATGACCCAGACCCCAGAACCATGAAGAACCATGACCCAGACCCCAGAACCATGAAGAACCTGGACCCAAACCCCAGAACCATGAAGAACCTGGACCCAAGCCCCAGAACCATGAAGAACCTGGACCCAAACCCCAGAACCATGAAGAACCATGACCCAAACCCCAGAACCATAAAGAACCATGACCCAAACCCCAGAACCATGAAGAACCTAGACCCAAGCCCCAGAACCATGAAGAACCTGGACCCAAACCCCAGAACCATGAAGAACCTGGACCCAAACCCCAGAACCATGAAGAACCTGGACCCAAACCCCAGAACCATGAAGAACCTGGACCCAAACCCCAGAACCATGAAGAACCTGGACCCAAGCCCCAGAACCATGAAGAACCTGGACCCAAACCCCAGAACCATGAAGAACCATGACCCAAACCCCAGAACCATAAAGAACCATGACCCAAACCCCAGAACCATGAAGAACCTAGACCCAAGCCCCAGAACCATGAAGAACCTGGACCCAAACCCCAGAACCATGAAGAACCTGGACCCAAACCCCAGAACCATGAAGAACCATGACCCAGACCCCAGAACCATGAAGAACCATGACCCAGACCCCAGAACCATGAAGAACCTGGACCCAAACCCCAGAACCATGAAGAACCTGTACCCAAGCCCCAGAACCATGAAGAACCTGGACCCAAACCCCAGAACCATGAAGAACCATGACCCAAACCCCAGAACCATAAAGAACCATGACCCAAACCCCAGAACCATGAAGAACCTAGACCCAAGCCCCAGAACCATGACGAACCTGGACCCAAACCCCAGAACCATGAAGAACCTGGACCCAAACCCCAGAACCATGAAGAACCATGACCCAGACCCCAGAACCATGAAGAACCATGACCCAGACCCCAGAACCATGAAGAACCTGGACCCAAACCCCAGAACCATGAAGAACCTGGACCCAAGCCCCAGAACCATGAAGAACCTGGACCCAAACCCCAGAACCATGAAGAACCATGACCCAAACCCCAGAACCATAAAGAACCATGACCCAAACCCCAGAACCATGAAGAACCTAGACCCAAGCCCCAGAACCATGAAGAACCTGGACCCAAACCCCAGAACCATGAAGAACCTGGACCCAAACCCCAGAACCATGAAGAACCATGACTCAGACCCCAGAACCATGAAGAACCATGACCCAGACCCCAGAACCATGAAGAACCTGGACCCAAACCCCGGGACCATGTTGAACCTTGACCTCTGGCTGTCACACCTTCATATATTACAGGTCGGTCGGGTTAAAGCAAACAGGTACTCATCAGTGATGAGGGAGTGGCAGTCAGGTCACAAGTTGAACCGAGTCCAGACGATACGACTGAAGCGTCCTCCTGCTGGACACATGAGGAATTACACTCACTTCCATCAGGATAAAAGTTACAACAAATAATGAGCAACAATTCTGTTTTTCAAGGCTCGAAATGTTTTTCTGTGACAAAAGTGAAATTACTGTTAAATTGTGTGATATTTCTTCAAATAAAAGTAAAAACCCGACACAAACTGCCCCTGGTGGACGTCACGTGTTCCTGCAGGGAGGTGCTGACACAGAGGGGGAGGTGCTGACACAGAGGGGGAGGTGCTGACACAGAGGGGGAGGTGCTGACACAGAGGGGGAGGTGCTGACAGAGAGTGGGAGGTGCTGACACAGAGGGGGAGGTGCTGACAAAGAGGGGGAGGTGCTGACAGAGAGGGGGAGGTGCTGACACAGAGGGGGAGGTGCTGACAAAGAGGGGGAGGTGCTGACACAGAGGGGGAGGTGCTGACAAAGAGGGGGAGGTGCTGACAAAGAGGGGGAGGTGCTGACAGAGAGGGGGAGGTGCTGACACAGAGGGGGAGGTGCTGACAGAGAGTGGGAGGTGCTGACACAGAGGGGGAGGTGCTGACAGAGAGGGGGAGGTGCTGACAAAGAGGGGGAGGTGCTGACAAAGAGGGGGAGGTGCTGACAGAGAGGGGGAGGTGCTGACACAGAGGGGGAGGTGCTGACAAAGAGGGGGAGGTGCTGACACAGAGGGGGAGGTGCTGACACAGAGTGGGAGGTGCTGACACAGAGTGGGAGGTGCTGACACAGAGTGGGAGGTGCAGATCTGATCCGGCGCTCAGACTCGAGCACATTTGTCTTTGTGCCTCGCTCAGATAAGAACAAACTCTGCACTTTTCATATCAGCGGCTTTAGAAGAACCACACAATCAAGATGAAGCGGCACAACTCCAGAGCACAGCGGCTTTAGTCCTGGACCGGCTTCACTGCAGCGGCTTTAGTCCTGGACCGGCTTCACTGCAGCGGCTTTAGTCCTGGACCGGCTTCACTGCAGCGGCTTTAGTCCTGGACCGGCTTCACTGCAGCGGCTTTAGTCCTGGACCGGCTTCACTGCAGCGGCTTTAGTCCTGGACCGGCTTCACTGCAGCGGCTTTAGTCCTGGACCGGCTTCACTGCAGCGGCTTTAGTCCTGGACCGGCTTCACTGCAGCGGCTTTAGTCCTGGACCGGCTTCACTGCAGTGGCTTTAGTCCTGGACCGGCTTCACTGCAGCGGCTTTAGTCCTGGACCGGCTTCACTGCAGCGGCTTTAGTCCTGGACCGGCTTCACTGCAGCGGCTTTAGTCCTGGACCGGCTTCACTGCAGTGGCTTTAGTCCTGGACCGGCTTCACTGCAGTGGCTTTAGTCCTGGACCGGCTTCACTGCAGTGGCTTTAGTCCTGGACCGGCTTCACTGCAGCGGCTTTAGTCCTGGACCGGCTTCACTGCAGCGGCTTTAGTCCTGGACCGGCTTCACTGCAGCGGCTTTAGTCCTGGACCGGCTTCACTGCAGCGGCTTTAGTCCTGGAGGAAAAGGTGAATTAAGCCAAAGACCAAGGCTAGATTAAAGTAAACCTGGACTAAACTAAGACTTTAACCATGGTTTATTTACAGGTCGATGTGAAACGACTGCTGCAGATGACGGACATGTCCAAACCCAACGAGAGACATGTCCTCCATGATGATGGTCCACTGTCTGGCGCCCCCTTCTGTCCTTTAGAGTTACACATTTCAATGGCTTTGGATTCGCTCTCACAATTTGACGTTCTGGAAACGTACGGCCAGTAAATATGTGATCAATGTTTAAGGTCGTGTTTTCAAGTCGGTCGAGTGACAGGAAACACTAAGCACCACAAATACTGAGAGTCATGTGGTGCCTGAGGTTCCTGTACAGGTCTTATACTGAGAGTCATGTGGTGCCTGAGGTTCCTGTACAGGTCTTATACTGAGAGTAATGTGGTGCCGGGGGTTCCTGTACAGGTCTTATACTGAGTCATGTGGTGCCTGAGGTTCCTGTACAGGTCTAATACTGAGAGTCATGTGGTGCCTGAGGTTCCTGTACAGTTCTTATACTGAGAGTCATGTGGTGCCTGAGGTTCCTGTACAGTTCTTATACTGAGAGTCATGTGGTGCTTGAGGTTCCTGTACAGGTCTTATACTGAGAGTCATGTGGTGCCTGAGGTTCCTGTACAGGTCTAATACTGAGAGTCATGTGGTGCCTGAGGTTCCTGTACAGTTCTTATACTGAGAGTCATGTGGTGCCTGAGGTTCCTGTACAGGTCTTATACTGAGAGTCATGTGGTGCCTGAGGTTCCTGTACAGGTCTTATACTGAGAGTCATGTGGTGCCGGGGGTTCCTGTACAGGTCTTATACTGAGAGTCATGTGGTGCCTGAGGTTCCTGTACAGGTCTTATACTGAGAGTAATGTGGTGCCGGGGGTTCCTGTACAGGTCTTATACTGAGTCATGTGGTGCCTGAGGTTCCTGTACAGGTCTAATACTGAGAGTCATGTGGTGCCTGAGGTTCCTGTACAGTTCTTATACTGAGAGTCATGTGATGCCTGAGGTTCCTGTACAGGTCTTATACTGAGAGTCATGTGGTGCCTGAGGTTCCTGTACAGGTCTAATACTGAGAGTCATGTGGTGCCTGAGGTTCCTGTACAGTTCTTATACTGAGAGTCATGTGGTGCCTGAGGTTCCTGTACAGGTCTTATACTGAGAGTCATGTGGTGCCTGAGGTTCCTGTACAGGTCTTATACTGAGAGTCATGTGGTGCCGGGGGTTCCTGTACAGGTCTTATACTGAGAGTCATGTGGTGCCTGAGGTTCCTGTACAGGTCTTATACTGAGAGTCATGTGGTGCCTGAGGTTCCTGTACAGGTCTAATACTGAGAGTCATGTGGTGCCTGAGGTTCCTGTACAGGTCTTATACTGAGAGTCATGTGGTGCCTGAGGTTCCTGTACAGGTCTTATACTGAGAGTCATGTGGTGCCTTAGGTTCCTGTACAGGTCTAATACTGAGAGTCATGTGGTGCCGGGGGTTCCTGTACAGGTCTTATACTGAGAGTCATGTGGTGCCTGAGGTTCCTGTACAGGTCTAATACTGAGAGTCATGTGGTGCCTGAGGTTCCTGTACAGTTCTTATACTGAGAGTCATGTGGTGCCTGAGGTTCCTGTACAGGTCTTATACTGAGAGTCATGTGGTGCCTGAGGTTCCTGTACAGGTCTAATACTGAGAGTCATGTGGTGCCTGAGGTTCCTGTACAGGTCTTATACTGAGAGTCATGTGGTGCCTTAGGTTCCTGTACAGGTCTTATACTGAGAGTCATGTGGTGCCGGGGGTTCCTGTACAGGTCTTATACTGAGAGTCATGTGGTGCCTTAGGTTCCTGTACAGGTCTAATACTGAGAGTCATGTGGTGCCTGAGGTTCCTGTACAGGTCTTATACTGAGAGTCATGTGGTGCCTTAGGTTCCTGTACAGGTCTTATACTGAGAGTCATGTGGTGCCTTAGGTTCCTGTACAGGTCTAATACTGAGAGTCATGTGGTGCCGGGGGTTCCTGTACAGGTCTTATACTGAGAGTCATGTGGTGCCGGGGGTTCCTGTACAGGTCTTATACTGAGAGTCATGTGGTGCCGGGGGTTCCTGTACAGGTCTGATACTGAGAGTCATGTGGTGCCTAAGGTTCCTGTACAGGTCTTATACTGAGAGTCATGTGGCGCCTGAGGTTCCTGTACAGGTCTTATACTGAGAGTCATGTGGTGCCTGAGGTTCCTGTACAGGTCTAATACTGAGAGTCATGTGGTGCCGGGGGTTCCTGTACAGGTCTAATACTGAGAGTCATGTGGTGCCGGGGGTTCCTGTACAGGTCTAATACTGAGAGTCATGTGGTGCCTGAGGTTCCTGTACAGGTCTTATACTGAGAGTCATGTGGTGCCTGAGGTTCCTGTACAGGTCTTATACTGAGAGTCATGTGGTGCCTTAGGTTCCTGTACAGGTCTTATACTGAGAGTCATGTGGTGCCTAAGGTTCCTGTACAGGTCTAATACTGAGAGTCATGTGGTGCCGGGGGTTCCTGTACAGGTCTTGTGTTTCATCATTTGGCTCCATTATTATTGTTCTTTCTCATGACTCGTATTATTGCTTCTTTCTGTTGTGTTTTTGCGTCTGGAAAATGAAAAACATGAAGAAAAAAAATGAACAAAAAAACCCCAAAAACACAGACTTTTTAAAATGCTAAATCCCATTATTATTTTCCACGGTCAGCTTGTCACAATGAACCGTCGCAGCCCTAAAAGTGGATAAACCAGGACGTAGAACTCACCGATAGTGGGTGGAGCCTCCTTACATGAACGTTACAGCATCGTCAACGGCAACGTACGACACCGGCGTAAAGTCAAATCTGAAACTCTCGTGATGAAACCACGCGGTCCGAAGCACAAACCGAGCGTCTGCGTGAGCGGCGTAACCGGGGGAAACGGTGTGACAGGAAGTGCTTCGATGACTGGTTCACGTCACCGCGGTTGTTCGTAGAATCAGGCTGTAACGGGACAAAACGTGGAGAAAGTGAAGACTTTATGGAAACAGCCACAACAATCGTCATGACAATAATAATTCACCGCTGCAGATGTACGCTTGATATCACTGTTTACAGTGTAGAACTATGAACTGTACAGTGTAGAACTATGAACTGTACAGTGTAGAACTATGAACTTTACAGTGTAGAACTATGAACTGTACAGTGTAGAACTATGAACTGTACAGTGTATAACTATGAACTTTACAGTGTAGAACTATGAACTGTACAGTGTAGAACTATGAACTGTACAGTGTAGAACTATGAACTTTACAGTGTAGAACTATGAACTGTACAGTGTAGAACTATGAACTTTACAGTGTAGAACTATGAACTGTACAGTGTAGAACTATGAACTTTACAGTGTTGAACTATGAACTTTACAGTGTAGAACTATGAACTGTACAGTGTAGAACTATGAACTGTACAGTGTAGAACTATGAACTTTACAGTGTAGAACTATGAACTGTACAGTGTAGAACTATGAACTTTACAGTGTAGAACTATGAACTGTACAGTGTAGAACTATGAACTTTACAGTGTAGAACTATGAACTGTACAGTGTTGAACTATGAACTTTACAGTGTAGAACTATGAACTGTACAGTGTAGAACTATGAACTTTACAGTGTAGAACTATGAACTTTACAGTGTAGAACTATGAACTTTACAGTGTAGAACTATGAACTCTTGCCTGACCCGCCAGCCCCGCCCACATTCTGTTTGAATGCGTAAGAGTCAGAGTCAGAGCCAATCAAGTCGTCGGTCCTCCATCTACCGACCAATCCCAGCCCCAGATTTGAACGTGTCACACTGAGATACGGAAGTAGCTCGTCACCCCCCGATCAGAAACATTCAAGATGGCCGACCCGGCACGTGACCCGGCTCGTGACCCGCCTCGTGACCCGGCCCGTGACCCGGCCCGTGACCCGGCCCGTGACCCGGCTCGTGACCCGGCTCGTGACCCAGCTCGTGACCCGGCTAGTTAGATGCGGTTGTACGAAGGGCGTCATGGCGATACAGGAGACATTTCCTGGTTCAGGACGGAAGAGTTGTTGACACGGGTAATTTCCGGTTCAGCGTGTCGTGTTCTTTGCGTCACTTCTGGGCTTCTGTGATTGGTTCTGTCTCTGCTCTAAACTCCGCCCTCCTGCGCTCGAGCCCCAGAACCTGACGGTTTCGATAAGTCGTTAAAACGTGTTGGGAACGGCAGGTCAGGTAAAAGAACTTGGGCCTCAGAACTCCTGCTGTGGACACGGTAAAGAACACGTTTGGAACATAACTTTGGCGTCAAGAAAAAAGAAATAAATGAATGAGACAAACATCATCAAAGATCAAGAAGTGACATTATGACATCAGAAAAATGACTCAAATGTGCCTGTGATTTTGTGTTTGGAGCTACTTTTCTTTGTCCTTTACTCTGTGTTTCATGTTTGATAAATAAAAATAGTAATCGTGACATTCTGAGGGTCGTTAGCGGCTAAACCAGCTTAAACCATCAAATGTCTCTAAAACTCAACAGCGCCCCCTGGAGTTGGCCCGGGACCAGCTAAAGACACGTGATGGGCAGAGACTTGAGACCATTAGTTATCAAAAGTACATATGTTTATTTGATTTAATGAGTCGATAAATGAGTTTCTGGACATTAGAGTTGGAATAAGTTGCAGTTCATTGTCGGACGTTTATTTCACAAACAGTTTCGTGTCATTCACAAAAATCCAGAAATCAAACGATTGGAACCCGGAAGCGTTAAATAAAGGTCGGCAACGTCAGTTACAATCAGAGCTAATGCTAAAGCTAATGCTAAAGCTAAAGCTAAGGCTAATGCTAAAGCTAATGCTAAAGCTACATCCTGAAACACTGAGTCACCTTTTCTGGAATTGCACATTATTAAAACCTTTTGAAAAGACTTTTTACAATTTATCTCTCATTGAACCCAACTTTAGATGAACATTTGGACATACTAAAGTGGACTATAGTAAGAAAATGGCAATTCATTTCATTTTCTTATCATTTGGCAAATTCTATATTCATAAAAGTACATTTTCATCATCAGTCATTATTAAACAAATTGAATCATATTTGCTCATCATTTCCAAAAGTTTAAACTAAAAAGCAATTTCTAATTGAAAACTCTTTGTCATTAAATGTTTTTGATGTATAAAATGTAATTGTGATATGCCCCGCCCCCTGGCCTCCCCTTAACTCTTTATTATCTTTCATAAATGTTTTGTTATAAAGAATTTTGACGATAAAACGCTTAAAGGCGCAATGGACGATTTTTCAACGATTTGAGAACTCAGGCGGAGGCTCATGCCACTCCCCCGTGCTCATGCCACTCCCCCGTGCTCATGCCCCTCCCCCGTGCTCATGCCCCTCCCCCGTGCTCATGCCACTCCCCCGTGCTCATGCCCCTCCCCCGTGCTCATGCCACTCCCCCGTGCTCATGCCCCTCCCCCGTGCTCATGCCACTCCCCCGTGCTCATGCCACTCCCCCGTGCTCATGCCACTCCCCCGTGCTCATGCCCCTCCCCCGTGCTCATGCCACTCCCCCGTGCTCATGCCCCTCCCCCGTGCTCATGCCACTCCCCCGTGCTCATGCCCCTCCCCCGTGCACATGCCACTCCCCCGTGCTCATGCCACTCCCCCGTGCACATGCCACTCCCCCGTGCACATGCCACTCCCCCGTGCTCATGCCACTCCCCCGTGCACATGCCACTCCCCCATGCACATGCCACTCCCCCGTGCACATGCCACTCCCCCGTGTGGACTGATACAACACACACGTGTGTTTGTTTATTAGCGCAACGGATCACATCACATCTCTCGTCTCCCGTAGATTTCTGTCCACTTCTGCGTCAGCTCGAACTGTCTTTCTCCGTCTTCATTTTGCCCCGTACACTGAGGGAACTATATTATGATAGATCAATGCGCTTAGACACACGGAAAAGTGGGGACGAGCCGCACGCGGCTGCAGGTGAGAGATAGGTGCGTTTTATGATTGACACGTGGCAGGACTAATGGACAGTCCACGCCACGAGGAAATAAGACTCAGATTTGGGCCCAAAAAATCGTCCATTCAACCTTTAAGTATGAAGGTTATTTTGTGTTTTTATTACGAATTGATTTTTTTGACATTGAATTATTATTATTTTTACATTGAATCTCGTAAAAATATGCATTGTATATAAATACGATTACATTTAAAATGTAGTTTTTTGAATTTTATGAAATTCAATGTTAAAAATGAAATAAATTCAATGTCAAAACAATTCAATGTCCAAAAAAATTAGCGTAATATAAACATAAAATAACCTTCATACTAAAGCTTTGACGTGAAGTTTGAACGCTGCGTGAGGGCGCCATGGTAACCACGGGAAACCGGAAGTCAGAGCGAGAGGGGTAAGAAAGGAAGCGCTTTGATGACTGGTTGACGTCACCGCCAGCCAATAGCAGGCCTGGTCAACACTGGTAGAACCCGCGCGCTTTACTGCCACAATAGTCATGACAATAAGAACGAATTAAAACATTAACATTGGCCCCGTTTCATTCGACAGCTGCAGTTCTGACCTCCCGCCGCCAGGGGAGCGCCGCCGTGTCCTCCTCCTGCGTCACTTCCGCCCCGAAAAACAAAATGGAAGGCGCCAAAGCCACAGCTCAGGCGGCGCCATCGGACAGCGCTCTCTCTGCGAACAAACCCCGGGAAACCGCGACAGAAACACGGACACAAAGCGCGGAATAAAGACTCCCGACACCGCGGCGTCCTCGGCCCCGGTCCCCCGCAGCCTAGCGCCGTCTCCCGGGGCTGAAAACCGGGATTTAAAAGGCTCTTGTCCTGGCGCGGGACCGATGAAGAATGAGCTCGAAAAGTGAGCAGCTGCTGGTCGTCGTGTCCATTTTAGAAGGTGCGTGTTTAATCCGGTCACAAACGTTCTTGAGGAGCTCAGAATGTGACAGAATGTGCTTTAAACACACTTAACACACGTAGATACCACATGACTCACACTTGGAAGTAAACAGAATAATAATAAAATACATCCGTAGCGTCTGGAGTGACGTAAAGCTAGCTCCGTTGCCATGGCGATTGACAACAGAATATTATATCTTTTGAACGGCCGGAAGTCCTCTAAACATCATCTGTGAACAGGAAACTGAAACACGTGAATAGAATGTTGACTTTACAGCAGTTTCTTCAGTTTTACCACTAAATGAAACCACATTAAAGGTTCTCCTGTGAAGACGGTTAGACAAAGAAGAGTTTAAGATGACCGGAAGTGGAGCTGGATCCCTCTGTGATGTCATCAGTTGTGTCATTGATGTGGAGTCTTGTTTACAGTCTGGTTGCTAGGTAACAGCTGTGGAATCACCTCAAACCAGGAAGTACAATGATAAACTTTTCACAAACGGTCAAAAGGTTGAGTCAAATCTGAAACATGATTGTTCTCTGTAGGTTCATGTTCTGTAGGTTCATGTTCTGTAGGTTCATGTTCTCTGTAGGTTCATGTTCTCTGTAGGTTCATGTTCTGTAGGTTCATGTTCTGTAGGTTCATGTTCTCTGTAGGTTCATGTTCTGTAGGTTCATGTTCTCTGTAGGTTCATGTTCTCTGTAGGTTCATGCTCTGTAGGTTCATGCTCTGTAGGTTCATGCTCTGTAGGTTCATGTTCTGTAGGTTCATGTTCTCTGTAGGTTCATGTTCTGTAGGTTCATGTTCTCTGTAGGTTCATGTTCTCTGTAGGTTCATGCTCTGTAGGTTCATGTTCTCTGTAGGTTCATGTTCTCTGTAGGTTCATGTTCTCTGTAGGTTCATGTTCTCTGTAGGTTCATGCTCTGTAGGTTCATGCTCTGTAGGTTCATGTTCTCTGTAGGTTCATGTTCTCTGTAGGTTCATGTTCTGTAGGTTCATGTTCTCTGTAGGTTCATGTTCTCTGTAGGTTCATGCTCTGTAGGTTCATGCTCTGTAGGTTCATGTTCTGTAGGTTCATGCTCTGTAGGTTCATGCTCTGTAGGTTCATGTTGGGTTCCTCTGTAGGTTCATGTTGGGTTCCTCTGTAGGTTCATGTTCTGTAGGTTCATGTTGGGTTCCTCTGTAGGTTCATGATCTGTAGGTTCATGTTGGGTTCCTCTGTAGGTTCATGCTCTGTAGGTTCATGTTGGGTTCCTCTGTAGGTTCATGCTCTGTAGGTTCATGTTGGGTTCCTCTGTAGGTTCATGTTCTGTAGGTTCATGTTGGGTTCCTCTGTAGGTTCATGCTCTGTAGGTTCATGTTGGGTTCCTCTGTAGGTTCATGTTCTGTAGGTTCATGCTCTGTAGGTTCATGTTCTGTAGGTTCATGCTCTGTAGGTTCATGTTCTGTAGGTAGATGTTCTGTAGGTTCATGTTCTCTGTAGGTTCATGTTCTGTAGGTTCATGTTCTCTGTAGGTTCATGTTCTGTAGGTTCATTTTCTGTAGGTTCATGTTCTGTAGGTTCATGTTCTCTGTAGGTTCATGCTCTGTAGGTTCATGTTGGGTTCCTCTGTAGGTTCATGCTCTGTAGGTTCATGCTCTGTAGGTTCATGTTGGGTTCCTCTGTAGGTTCATGTTCTGTAGGTTCATGTTGGGTTCCTCTGTAAGTTCATGTTCTGTAGGTTCATGTTGGGTTCCTCTGTAGGTTCATGATCTGTAGGTTCATGTTGGGTTCCTCTGTAGGTTCATGCTCTGTAGGTTCATGTTGGGTTCCTCTGTAGGTTCATGCTCTGTAGGTTCATGTTGGGTTCCTCTGTAGGTTCATGTTGGGTTCCTCTGTAGGTTCATGTTCTGTAGGTTCATGTTGGGTTCCTCTGTAGGTTCATGCTCTGTAGGTTCATGCTCTGTAGGTTCATGTTGGGTTCCTCTGTAGGTTCATGTTCTGTAGGTTCATGTTGGGTTCCTCTGTAAGTTCATGTTCTGTAGGTTCATGTTGGGTTCCTCTGTAGGTTCATGTTGGGTTCCTCTGTAGGTTCATGCTCTGTAGGTTCATGTTGGGTTCCTCTGTAGGTTCATGCTCTGTAGGTTCATGTTGGGTTCCTCTGTAGGTTCATGTTGGGTTCCTCTGTAGGTTCATGTTCTGTAGGTTCATGTTGGGTTCCTCTGTAGGTTCATGCTCTGTAGGTTCATGTTGGGTTCCTCTGTAGGTTCATGTTCTGTAGGTTCATGTTGGGTTCCTCTGTAGGTTCATGCTCTGTAGGTTCATGTTGGGTTCCTCTGTAGGTTCATGCTCTGTAGGTTCATGTTGGGTTCCTCTGTAGGTTCATGCTCTGTAGGTTCATGTTGGGTTCCTCTGTAGGTTCATGCTCTGTAGGTTCATGTTGGGTTCCTCTGTAGGTTCATGTTCTGTAGGTTCATGTTGGGTTCCTCTGTAGGTTCATGCTCTGTAGGTTCATGCTCTGTAGGTTCATGTTGGGTTCCTCTGTAGGTTCATGCTCTGTAGGTTCATGTTGGGTTCCTCTGTAAGTTCATGTTCTGTAGGTTCATGTTGGGTTCCTCTGTAGGTTCATGATCTGTAGGTTCATGTTGGGTTCCTCTGTAGGTTCATGCTCTGTAGGTTCATGTTGGGTTCCTCTGTAGGTTCATGCTCTGTAGGTTCATGTTGGGTTCCTCTGTAGGTTCATGTTGGGTTCCTCTGTAGGTTCATGCTCTGTAGGTTCATGTTGGGTTCCTCTGTAGGTTCATGCTCTGTAGGTTCATGTTGGGTTCCTCTGTAGGTTCATGCTCTGTAGGTTCATGTTGGGTTCCTCTGTAGGTTCATGCTCTGTAGGTTCATGTTGGGTTCCTCTGTAGGTTCATGCTCTGTAGGTTCATGTTGGGTTCCTCTGTAGGTTCATGTTGGGTTCCTCTGTAGGTTCATGCTCTGTAGGTTCATGTTGGGTTCCTCTGTAGGTTCATGTTCTGTAGGTTCATGTTGGGTTCCTCTGTAGGTTCATGCTCTGTAGGTTCATGTTGGGTTCCTCTGTAGGTTCATGCTCTGTAGGTTCATGTTGGGTTCCTCTGTAGGTTCATGCTCTGTAGGTTCATGTTGGGTTCCTCTGTAGGTTCATGTTCTGTAGGTTCATGTTGGGTTCCTCTGTAGGTTCATGCTCTGTAGGTTCATGTTGGGTTCCTCTGTAGGTTCATGTTCTGTAGGTTCATGTTGGGTTCCTCTGTAGGTTCATGCTCTGTAGGTTCATGTTGGGTTCCTCTGTAGGTTCATGCTCTGTAGGTTCATGTTGGGTTCCTCTGTAGGTTCATGCTCTGTAGGTTCATGTTGGGTTACTCTGTAGGTTCATGCTCTGTAGGTTCATGTTGGGTTCCTCTGTAGGTTCATGTTCTGTAGGTTCATGTTGGGTTCCTCTGTAGGTTCATGCTCTGTAGGTTCATGTTGGGTTCCTCTGTAGGTTCATGCTCTGTAGGTTCATGTTGGGTTACTCTGTAGGTTCATGCTCTGTAGGTTCATGTTGGGTTCCTCTGTAGGTTCATGTTCTGTAGGTTCATGTTGGGTTCCTCTGTAGGTTCATGTTCTGTAGGTTCATGTTGGGTTCCTCTGTAGGTTCATGCTCTGTAGGTTCATGTTGGGTTCCTCTGTAGGTTCATGCTCTGTAGGTTCATGTTGGGTTCCTCTGGTTGTTTCAGGACGTCACTTCCCCAAAAGTTCTCGTCTCACTCTGGAGGTCCAGGCCAGTTTTGATGGAGAGACTCTGAGCACAGACCCAGTGGAGCATCGGGACACGCCCAGCTTCAGCACCGAGCTGGCCTGGGAACTGAGCCGCCGCACGCTGCACCAGCACAGGTACTGAACACGGGTACTGAACACGCTGCACCAGCACAGGTACTGAACACGGGTACTGAACACGCTGCACCAGCACAGGTACTGAACACGGGTACTGAACACGCTGCACCAGCACAGGTACTGAACACGGGTACTGAACACGCTGCACCAGCACAGGTACTGAACACGGGTACTGAACACGCTGCACCAGCACAGGTACTGAACACGGGTACTGAACACGCTGCACCAGCACAGGTACTGAACACGGGTACTGAACACGCTGCACCAGCACAGGTACTGAACACGGGTACTGAACACGCTGCACCAGCACAGGTACTGAACACAGGTACTGAACACGGGTACTGAACACGGGTACAGAACACGCTGCACCAGCACAGGTACTGAACACAGGTACTGAACACGGGTACTGAACACGGGTACTGAACACGCTGCACCAGCACAGGTACTGAACACGGGTACTGAACACGGGTACTGAACACGCTGCACCAGCACGGGTACTGAACACGGGTACTGAACACGGGTACAGAACACGGGTACAGAACACGCTGCACCAGCACAGGTACTGAACACGGGTACTGAACACGGGTACTGAACACGGGTACTGAACACGGTTACTGAACACTCACCAGTGTTCTTGCTGGGCTGAAGATGGAGGATGGAATGGGATCATATTGGCTTTCCATATCTTTTGGGCACCGCGCTCGCGCTGTGGTGCTTTTTGCGCCGCCTGCGAGAACACTGCACGCCCTGAACACACGCCCCCTGAACACACGCCCCCTGAACACAAGCCCCCTGAACACACGCCCCATGAACACACGCCCCATGAACACACGCACGCCCTGAACACACGCCCCCTGAACACACGCCCCCTGAACACACGCCCCCTGAACACACGCCCCCTGAACACACGCCCCCTGAACACACGCCCCCTGAACACACGCTCCCTGAACACACGCACGCCCTGAACACACACACGCCCCCTGAACACACACAAGCCCCCTGAACACACACACGCCCTGAACACACGCCCCCTGGACACGCCCCCTGAACACGTGCTTGTCTGTGTCCAGGCTGCAGAGGACGCCCATAAAGCTGCAGTGTTTTGCTGTGGACTCGCTCAGTAAAAAGAGGGAGAATGTGGGCTACATCGTCCTGGACCTGAGATCTGTCCAGGAGCTGAAGCAGGTCAGAAGCACACCACACCCACTCTGCTGTGACACACGTCTGACTGTAGGGGGCTCTGCTGTGACACACGTCTGACTGTAGGGGGCTCTGCTGTGACACACGTCTGACTGTAGGGGGCTCTGCTGTGACACACGTCTGACTGTAGGGGGCTCTGCTGTGACACACGTCTGACTGTAGGGGGCTCTGCTGTGACACACGTCTGACTGTAGGGGGCTCTGCTGTGACACACGTCTGACTGTAGGGGGCTCTGCTGTGACACACGTCTGACTGTAGGGGGCTCTGCTGTGACACACGTCTGACTGTAGGGGGCTCTGCTGTGACACACGTCTGACTGTAGGGGGCTCTGCTGTGACACACGTCTGACTGTAGGGGGCTCTGCTGTGACACACGTCTGACTGTAGGGGGCTCTGCTGTGACACACGTCTGACTGTAGGGGGCTCTGCTGTGACACACGTCTGACTGTAGGGGGCTCTGCTGTGACACACGTCTGACTGTAGGGGGCTCTGCTGTGACACACGTCTGACTGTAGGGGGCTCTGCTGTGACACACGTCTGACTGTAGGGGGCTCTGCTGTGACACACGTCTGACTGTAGGGGGCGCTGCTGTGCTCTGTCCTCAGGAGCCGCGCTGGTTCTCGCTCCTCAGCAGTAAATACACCAAACTGAAGCCTGAGCTGCTGCTGTCGCTGCAGCTGGAGAGCGACTCCAAACCGGCCCCGCCTTCACCGGACAAATTCAGGGCCAAGAAGGCTCCGCCCAGAACAGGTCAGTCACAGTCTAAACGCGTCTCTTTTAACGCGTCTCTTTGAACGCGTCTTTTTAAACATGTCTCTTTAAACGTGTCCTTCAGCGTCTCCGGCCCTGGGGCTCCTTCCTGAGCGACTGCAGCCGGTTCTCGTCTCTGATCGAGGCTTCCATCAGATCGGACCTGAGGATCTGTGCCCTGACATGTTCGTCCTCTCCGTCACCGTGGCCTTCGCCACCAAACTCCAGCAGGTCAGAGTCCGACGCTAACGGGGAAGTGACCTCACAACATCTCTCAGGGTCAGAGGTCAAGTGACAAAGACGACAAACTCTCTTCTCCGTCGCACGAATGAACGACGATAAAGTCACATTATTGAGTCACAACAGCCTCAGAAAGTGACGAGAAGATTAATATGATGAGTTTCTGGAGCCAAAACCAAACCGAGAAGGACAAGGAGAAACATTTGTGGAGCAGAAGTTTGCAGAAATCTCTAATATATATGATAGTTTTGTAGGCCCCGCCCCCATGACCTACTGCGTTGATGGGCGTGTGTCTGATCCCTCGCTCTCTTCTCTCCTCAGCTGATTCCTTCTGACCTGAAGCTCTCCGCTGAAGGCTCCGACTTCTACTTCTACTACAGTTTACTGGGCAACGACATCACGAGCGAACCCTTCCACAGCCTGCTCACGCCCGCCTTCGAGCCGGAGCGCGCCTCCGTGCGCATCCGCAGCAGCAAACAGGTCCTGCAGAGGTTCCTGCGCCAGGAGAACTGTCTGCAGGTGAGAGCGCTGAAGGACCCGGGGCCTTTTCTCTGCCGAGCCTCACACAAACACACATCCTGACCAGGGAGCGCGTGACCGAGAGGAAGATGTGTTGGGTTTAGTACTTTAAGTTCTAAAACATGAGACTTTAGAGGACAGTGGTTTAGAGGACGGTGGTTTAAAGGACAGTTTAAAAGACGGTTTAAAGGACAGGTTAAAGGACAGCAACTACACAAATAAATCTGAATGTATGGAGTTTAAAAATGCAACCTTCAGCATTTCAGCAGCTTGTGGTCTTTCTTCCCTTGTGTTTCCGCCGTAGATTCACTTGTGCTGTGGAAGTCTGTCTCTGGGCAGTGCAGACGTGGCTCTGTCGCCGCTCTGTTTGTCCTCTGTGGACCTGGAGACAAAAGCGGCCACAGTCGAAGGAGCGTTTGTCCTGAAGCCGGCCAGAAAAGCCTCGGCTGTGAACGCAGAGCAGCCGACTGTGGGCGTGGCTGTGACGCTGAGGAGAGAGGACGCACCTGCTCAGGTAAAACACACAAATACTGCAGGACAAACACGCTTCAGTCACAAATAAAGGGTGTCAAGTTCTCCCAATGGCCCTAAAGTTTAACCTTTTTAAAAGCACAGCACAATCTACTGTTTGTCAAAATTATTAAACTAGTCGCTACTAAAACTATCGAGACTAGTATTGATTTGTAACTTTTCCTGAACATTCAAAGAATGATCCCGAGCTTTATCAGAAATAATAAAGACAAGTAAATACCTTTTTCTCTCAAATGTCTAAATGTCAGTGTTTTTTCCTAAATGTCTGTAATAATAGACATTTTAATATTGACGCTGCACAATAACATGTCCTTTAACCCCGCACTATAACATGTCCTTTAACCCCGCACAATAACGTGTCCTTTAACCCCGCACTATAACGTGTCCTTTAACCCCGCACTATAACGTGTCCTTTTACCCCGCACAAAAACGTGTCCTTTAACCCCGCACTATAACGTGTCTTTTAACCCCGCACTATAACGTGTCCTTTAACCCCGTACAATAACGTGTCCTTTAACCCCGCACAATAACGTGTCCTTTAACCTCGCACAATAACGTGTCCTTTAACTCCGCACAATAACGTGTCCTTTAACCCCGCACAATAACGTGTCCTTTAACCCCGCACAATAAAACCCCGCACTATAACGTCGCACAATAACGTGTCCTTTAACCCCGCACAATAAAACCCCGCACTATAACGTGTCCTTTAACCCCGCACAATAACGTGTCCTTTAACCCCGTACTATAACGTGTCCTTTAACCCCGCACAATAACGTGTCCTTTAACCCCGCACAATGACGTGTCCTTTAACCCCGCACAATGACGTGTCCTTTAACCCCGCACTATGACGTGTCCTTTAACCCCGCACTATGACGTGTCCTTTAACCCCGCACTATAACGTGTCCTTTAACCCCGCACAATAACGTGTCCTTTAACCCCGCACAATAACGTGTCCTTTAACCCCGCACTATAACGTGTCCTTTAACCCCGCACAATAACGTGTCCTTTAACCCCGCACTATAACGTGTCCTTTAACAATAACGTGTCCTTTAACCCCGCACAATAACGTGTCCTTTAACCCCGCACTATAACGTGTCTTTTAACCCCGCACTATAACGTGTCCTTTAACCCCGCACAATAACGTGTCCTTTAACCCCGCACAATAACGTGTCCTTTAACCCCGCACAATAACGTGTCCTTTAACCCCGCACTATGACGTGTCCTTTAACCCCGCACTATGACGTGTCCTTTAACCCCGCACAATAACGTGTCCTTTAACCCCGCACAATAACGTGTCCTTTAACCTCGCACTATAACGTGTCCTTTAACCTCGCACAATAACGTGTCCTTTAACCTCGCACAATAACGTGTCCTTTAACCCCGCACAATAACGTGTCCTTTAACCCCGCACAATAACGTGTCCTTTAACCCCGCACAATAACGTGTCCTTTAACCCCGCACTATAACGTGTCCTTTAACCCCGCACTATAACGTGTCCTTTAACCCCGCACTATAACGTGTCCTTTAACCCCGCACTATAACGTGTCCTTTAACCCCGCACAATAACGTGTCCTTTAACCCCGCACTATAACGTGTCCTTTAACCCCGCACTATAACGTGTCCTTTAACCCCGCACAATAACGTGTCCTTTAACCCCGCACTATAACGTGTCCTTTAACCCCGCACTATAACGTGTCCTTTAACCCCGCACAATAACGTGTCCTTTAACCCCGCACTATAACGTGTCCTTTAACCCCGCACTATAACGTGTCCTTTAACCCCGCACTATAACGTGTCCTTTAACCCCGCACTATAACGTGTCCTTTAACCCCGCACAATAACGTGTCCTTTAACCCCGCACTATAACGTGTCCTTTAACCCCGCACTATAACGTGTCCTTTAACCCCGCACTATAACGTGTCCTTTAACCCCGCACAATAACGTGTCCTTTAACCCCGCACAATAACGTGTCCTTTAACCCCGCACTATAACGTGTCCTTTAACCCCGCACTATAACGTGTCCTTTAACCCCGCACTATAACGTGTCCTTTAACCCCGCACAATAACGTGTCCTTTAACCCCGCACAATAACGTGTCCTTTAACCCCGCACTATAACGTGTCCTTTAACCCCGCACAATAACGTGTCCTTTAACCCCGCACTATAACGTGTCCTTTAACAATAACGTGTCCTTTAACCCCGCACAATAACGTGTCCTTTAACCCCGCACTATAACGTGTCTTTTAACCCCGCACTATAACGTGTCCTTTAACCCCGCACAATAACGTGTCCTTTAACCCCGCACAATAACGTGTCCTTTAACCCCGCACTATAACGTGTCCTTTAACCCCGCACAATAACGTGTCCTTTAACCCCGCACTATAACGTGTCCTTTAACCCCGCACTATAACGTGTCCTTTAACCCCGCACTATAACGTGTCCTTTAACCCCGCACAATAACGTGTCCTTTAACCTCGCACAATAACGTGTCCTTTAACCTCGCACAATAACGTGTCCTTTAACCCCGCACAATAACGTGTCCTTTAACCCCGCACAATAACGTGTCCTTTAACCCCGCACTATAACGTGTCCTTTAACCCCGCACTATAACGTGTCCTTTAACCCCGCACTATAACGTGTCCTTTAACCCCGCACAATAACGTGTCCTTTAACCCCGCACTATAACCTGTCCTTTAACCCCGCACTATAACGTGTCCTTTAACCCCGCACTATAACGTGTCCTTTAACCCCGCACTATAACGTGTCCTTTAACCCCGCACTATAACGTGTCCTTTAACCCCGCACAATAACGTGTCCTTTAACCCCGCACTATAACGTGTCCTTTAACCCCGCACTATAACGTGTCCTTTAACCCCGCACAATAACGTGTCCTTTAACCCCGCACTATAACGTGTCCTTTAACCCCGCACTATAACGTGTCCTTTAACCCCGCACAATAACGTGTCCTTTAACCCCGCACTATAACGTGTCCTTTAACCCCGCACAATAACGTGTCCTTTAACCCCGCACTATAACGTGTCCTTTAACCCCGCACTATAACGTGTCCTTTAACCCCGCACTATAACGCTATAACGTGTCCTTTAACCCCGCACTATAACGTGTCCTTTAACCCCGCACTATAACGTGTCCTTTAACCCCGCACTATAACGTGTCCTTTAACCCCGCACTATAACGTGTCCTTTAACCCCGCACTATAACGTGTCCTTTAACCCCGCACTATAACGTGTCCTTTAATCCCGCACAATAACGTGTCCTTTAACCTCGCACAATAACGTGTCCTTTAACCCCGCACTATAACGTGTCCTTTAACACCGCACTATAACGTGTCCTTTAACCCCGCACAATAACGTGTCCTTTAACCCCGCACTATAACGTGTCCTTTAATCCCGCACAATAACGTGTCCTTTAACCTCGCACAATAACGTGTCCTTTAACCCCGCACTATAACGTGTCCTTTAACCCCGCACTATAACGTGTCCTTTAACCCCGCACTATAACGTGTCCTTTAACCCCGCACTATAACGTGTCCTTTAACCCCGCACTATAACGTGTCCTTTAACCCCGCACAATAACGTGTCCTTTAACCCCGCACAATAACGTGTCCTTTAACCCCGCACTATAACGTGTCCTTTAACCCCGCACAATAACGTGTCCTTTAACCCCGCACTATAACGTGTCCTTTAACAATAACGTGTCCTTTAACCCCGCACAATAACGTGTCCTTTAACCCCGCACAATAACGTGTCCTTTAACCCCGCACTATAACGTGTCCTTTAACCCCGCACTATAACGTGTCCTTTAACCCCGCACTATAACGTGTCCTTTAATCCCGCACAATAACGTGTCCTTTAACCTCGCACAATAACGTGTCCTTTAACACCGCACTATAACGTGTCCTTTAACCCCGCACAATAACGTGTCCTTTAATCCCGCACTATAACGTGTCCTTTAACCCCGCACAATAACGTGTCCTTTAACCCCGCACTATAACGTGTCCTTTAACCCCGCACAATAACGTGTCCTTTAACCCCGCACTATAACGTGTCCTTTAATCCCGCACTATAACGTGTCCTTTAACCCCGCACAATAACGTGTCCTTTAACCCCGCACTATAACGTGTCCTTTAACCCCGCACTATAACGTGTCCTTTAACCCCGCACAATAACGTGTCCTTTAACCCCGCACTATAACGTGTCCTTTAATCCCGCACTATAACGTGTCCTTTAACCCCGCACAATAACGTGTCCTTTAACCCCGCACTATAACGTGTCCTTTAACCCCGCACAATAACGTGTCCTTTAACCCCGCACTATAACGTGTCCTTTAATCCCGCACTATAACGTGTCCTTTAACCCCGCACAATAACGTGTCCTTTAACCCCGCACAATAACGTGTCCTTTAACCCCGCACTATAACGTGTCCTTTAACCCCGCACAATAACGTGTCCTTTAACCCCGCACTATAACGTGTCCTTTAATCCCGCACTATAACGTGTCCTTTAACCCCGCACAATAACGTGTCCTTTAACCCCGCACTATAACGTGTCCTTTAACACGTAATGTTCCCTCTTCAGCCTCTAGACACCAAAGACTCTGCTCCTGTGGCTCCTGAGGTCTCCTCAGATCCTTCAGTCCAGCACGGCCTCGGTCCAGGTCCAGGTCCAGGTCCCTGGTCTCCGGGCCTGTCTCCCATGTCCCATCAGTCTGAGAGTGAAGCAGAGCGTGAGCTGGACGAGCTGCAGCTGGAGCAGAACAACGGTAACAGCACTGAACACTGTGTGACTGAACACTGTAACTGAACACTGTGTGACTGAACACTGTAACTGAACACTGTGTGACTGAACACTGTAACTGAACACTGTGTGACTGAACACTGTAACTGAACACTGTGTGACTGAACACTGTAACTGAACACTGTGTGACTGAACACTGTAACTGAACACTGTAACTGATCACTGTGTGACTGAACACTGTAACTGAACACTGTGTGACTGAACACTGTGTGACTGAACACTGTGTGACTGAACACTGTGTGACTGAACACTGTGACTGAACACTGTGTGACTGAACACTGTGTGACTGAACACTGTGTGACTGAACACTGTAACTGAACACTGTGTGACTGAACACTGTGTGACTGAACACTGTGTGACTGAACACTGTAACTGATCACTGTGTGACTGAACACTGTAACTGAACACTGTGTGACTGAACACTGTGTGACTGAACACTGTGTGACTGAACACTGTGTGACTGAACACTGTAACTGAACACTGTGTGACTGAACACTGTGTGACTGAACACTGTGTGACTGAACACTGTGTGACTGAACACTATGTAACTGAACACTATGTAACTGAACACTATGTAACTGAACACTGTGTGACTGAACACTGTGTGACTGAACACTGTAACTGAACACTGTGACTGAACACTGTGACTGAACACTGTGTGACTGAACACTGTGTGACTGAACACTGTAACTGAACACTGTGTGACTGAACACTGTAACTGAACACTGTAACTGAACACTGTGTGACTGAACACTGTGACTGAACACTGTGTGACTGAACACTGTGTGACTGAACACTGTGTGACTGAACACTGTGACTGAACACTGTGTGACTGAACACTGTGTGACTGAACACTGTGTGACTGAACACTGTAACTGAACACTGTAACTGAACACTGTGACTGAACACTGTGACTGAACACTGTGTGACTGATCACTGTGTGACTGATCACTGTGTGACTGAACACTGTGTGACTGAACACTGTGTGACTGAACACTGTGTAACTGAACACTGTGTGACTGAACACTGTGTGACTGAACACTGTAACTGATCACTGTGTGACTGAACACTGTAACTGAACACTGTAACTGAACACTGTGTGACTGAACACTGTGTGACTGAACACTGTGTGACTGAACACTGTGTGACTGAACACTGTGTGACTGAACACTATGTAACTGAACACTTTAACTGAACTGAACACTGTGTGACTGAACACTGTGTGACTGAACACTGTGTGACTGAACACTGTAACTGAACACTGTAACTGAACACTGTAACTGAACACTGTAACTGAACACTGTGACTGAACACTGTGTGACTGAACACTGTGTGACTGAACACTGTGACTGAACACTGTGACTGAACACTGTGTGACTGAACACTGTGTGACTGAACACTGTGTGACTGAACACTGTGACTGAACACTGTGACTGAACACTGTGTGACTGAACACTGTGTGACTGAACACTGTGTGACTGAACACTGTAACTGAACACTGTAACTGAACACTGTGTGACTGAACACTGTAACTGAACACTGTAACTGAACACTGTGTGACTGAACACTGTGACTGAACACTGTGACTGAACACTGTGTGACTGAACACTGTGTGACTGAACACTGTGACTGAACACTGTGTGACTGAACACTGTGTGACTGAACACTGTGACTGAACACTGTGTAACTGATCACTGTGTGACTGAACACTGTGTGACTGAACACTGTGTGACTGAACACTGTAACTGAACACTGTGTGACTGAACACTGTGTAACTGATCACTGTGTGACTGAACACTGTGACTGAACACTGTGACTGAACACTGTAACTGAACACTGTGTGACTGAACACTGTGACTGAACACTGTGTGACTGAACACTGTGACTGAACACTGTGTGACTGAACACTGTGTGACTGAACACTGTGACTGAACACTGTGTGACTGAACACTGTGTGACTGAACACTGTAACTGAACACTGTGTGACTGAACACTGTGTGACTGAACACTGTGTAACTGATCACTGTGTGACTGAACACTGTAACTGAACACTGTAACTGAACACTGTGTGACTGAACACTGTGACTGAACACTGTAACTGAACACTGTGTGACTGAACACTGTGTAACTGATCACTGTGTGACTGAACACTGTGTGACTGAACACTGTGTGACTGAACACGGTAACTGAACACTGTGTGACTGAACACGGTAACTGAACACTGTGTGACTGAACACTGTGACTGAACACTGTAACTGAACACTGTCCTGACACCTGTAAACGAGTGAAAACGAGACTATTGCATCATCTTCTTCTCACTGTCAATCACAGCTTTACATTAATTTAAAGATGATTTTCTCATTATTATAAAAGAATAATAAACACATTTCTGGTGTTTCTGGTTCGATCATCTTCATCTTCATCGTTCTGTCCAGAAGAATCCACAGGAAACTATCAACCCTCTTATCTGGACTATAAGTCACAGCGTGTACATCGTTTTGCCCGGGTGCGACTTATACTTATATTTATATATTTATATACTTATACTTATATACTTATAAACTGCTGATGCACACAGACTAATATGACCATAACTCACTATTATGACTCTGTGAAACCTGTAGTTTCATTACAAACCAAAATAAATGACTCTGGTCTCCTCCTCTGGTCTCCTCCTCTGGTCTCTCCTCTGGTCTCTCCTCTGGTCTCCTCCTCTGGTCTCCTCCTCTGGTCTCCTCCTCTGGTCTCCTCCTCTGGTCTCCTCCTCTGGTCTCTCCTCTGGTCTCCTCCTCTGGTCTCCTCCTCTGGTCTCTCCTCTGGTCTCCTCCTCTGGTCTCTCCTCTGGTCTCTCCTCTGGTCTCCTCCTCTGGTCTCCTCCTCTGGTCTCTGGTCTCTCCTCTGGTCTCCTCCTCTGGTCTCTCCTCTGGTCTCCTCCTCTGGTCTCCTCCTCTGGTCTCTCCTCTGGTCTCCTCTTCTGGTCTCCTCCTCTGGTCTCTCCTCTGGTCTCCTCCTCTGGTCTCCTCCTCTGGTCTCTGGTCTCTCCTCTGGTCTCCTCCTCTGGTCTCTCCTCTGGTCTCCTCCTCTGGTCTCTCCTCTGGTCTCCTCCTCTGGTCTCTCCTCTGGTCTCCTCCTCTGGTCTCCTCCTCTGGTCTCTCCTCTGGTCTCCTCCTCTGGTCTCTCCTCTGGTCTCTCCTCTGGTCTCCTCCTCTGGTCTCCTCCTCTGGTCTCTCCTCTGGTCTCCTCCTCTGGTCTCTCCTCTGGTCTCTCCTCTGGTCTCCTCCTCTGGTCTCTCCTCTGGTCTCCTCCTCTGGTCTCTCCTCTGGTCTCCTCCTCTGGTCTCCTCCTCTGGTCTCTCCTCTGGTCTCCTCTTCTGGTCTCCTCCTCTGGTCTCTCCTCTGGTCTCCTCCTCTGGTCTCCTCCTCTGGTCTCTGGTCTCTCCTCTGGTCTCCTCCTCTGGTCTCCTCCTCTGGTCTCCTCCTCTGGTCTCTCCTCTGGTCTCCTCCTCTGGTCTCCTCCTCTGGTCTCCTCCTCTGGTCTCCTCCTCTGGTCTCCTCCTCTGGTCTCTCCTCTCTCCTCCTCTTGTGTCTCTAGCGCCTCCTGCAGACTGGGATGTCTCCTCTGTCTCAGTGTCCTCTCCTAAAGTCTCTGTCCCTGAGGCGTCTCATCACTTCTGCTTCTCTCTGGAGCTGAAGAGCATCATGAACATCAGTCTGACTCACATCTGTGCTTCTCTCAGGTACTGGAGCTTCACACTGACCAGTGCTGTGACTCACACTGACCAGTGCTGTGACTCACACTGACCAGTGCTGTGACTCACACTGACCAGTGCTCTGTGACTCACACTGACCAGTGCTGTGACTCACACTGACCAGTGCTGTGACTCACACTGACCAGTGCTCTGTGACTCACACTGACCAGTGCTGTGACTCACACTGACCAGTGCTCTGTGACTCACACTGACCAGTGCTGTGACTCACACTGACCAGTGCTCTGTGACTCACACTGACCAGTGCTGTGACTCACACTGACCAGTGCTCTGTGACTCGCACTGACCAGTGCTCTGTGACTCACACTGACCAGTGCTGTGACTCACACTGACCAGTGCTGTGACTCACACTGACCAGTGCTCTGTGACTCACACTGACCAGTGCTGTGACTCACACTGACCAGTGCTCTGTGACTCACACTGACCAGTGCTGTGACTCACACTGACCAGTGCTGTGACTCACACTGACCAGTGCTCTGTGACTCACACTGACCAGTGCTCTGTGACTCACACTGACCAGTGCTCTGACTCACACTGACCAGTGCTGTGACTCACACTGACCAGTGCTCTGTGACTCACACTGACCAGTGCTCTGACTCACACTGACCAGTGCTCTGACTCACACTGACCAGTGCTCTGTGACTCACACTGACCAGTGCTGTGACTCACACTGACCAGTGCTCTGTGACTCACACTGACCAGTGCTCTGTGACTCGCACTGACCAGTGCTCTGACTCACACTGACCAGTGCTGTGACTCGCACTGACCAGTGCTGTGACTCACACTGACCAGTGCTCTGTGACTCACACTGACCAGCGCTCTGTGACTCACACTGACCAGTGCTGTGACTCACACTGACCAGTGCTCTCTGACTCACACTGACCAGTGCTGTGACTCACACTGACCAGTGCTCTGTGACTCGCACTGACCAGTGCTCTGACTCGCACTGACCAGTGCTCTGACTCGCACTGACCAGTGCTGTGACTCGCACTGACCAGTGCTCTGTGACTCACACTGACCAGTGCTCTGACTCACACTGACCAGTGCTGTGACTCGCACTGACCAGTGCTCTGTGACTCACACTGACCAGTGCTCTGTGACTCACACTGACCAGCGCTCTGTGACTCACACTGACCAGTGCTGTGACTCACACTGACCAGTGCTCTGACTCGCACTGACCAGTGCTCTCTGACTCACACTGACCAGTGCTGTGACTCACACTGACCAGTGCTCTCTGACTCACACTGACCAGTGCTGTGACTCGCACTGACCAGTGCTCTGTGACTCGCACTGACCAGTGCTCTGACTCGCACTGACCAGTGCTGTGACTCGCACTGACCAGTGCTCTGTGACTCACACTGACCAGTGCTCTGACTCACACTGACCAGTGCTGTGACTCGCACTGACCAGTGCTCTGTGACTCACACTGACCAGTGCTCTGTGACTCACACTGACCAGTGCTGTGACTCACACTGACCAGTGCTCTGTGACTCACACTGACCAGTGCTGTGACTCACACTGACCAGTGCTGTGACTCACACTGACCAGTGCTCTGTGACTCACACTGACCAGTGCTCTGACTCACACTGACCAGTGCTGTGACTCACACTGACCAGTGCTCTGTGACTCACACTGACCAGTGCTCTGTGACTCACACTGACCAGTGCTCTGACTCGCACTGACCAGTGCTGTGACTCGCACTGACCAGTGCTGTGACTCACACTGACCAGTGCTCTGTGACTCACACTGACCAGCGCTCTGTGACTCACACTGACCAGTGCTGTGACTCACACTGACCAGTGCTCTCTGACTCACACTGACCAGTGCTGTGACTCACACTGACCAGTGCTCTGTGACTCGCACTGACCAGTGCTCTGACTCACACTGACCAGTGCTCTGACTCACACTGACCAGTGCTCTGTGACTCACACTGACCAGTGCTGTGACTCACACTGACCAGTGCTCTGTGACTCACACTGACCAGTGCTCTGTGACTCGCACTGACCAGTGCTCTGACTCACACTGACCAGTGCTGTGACTCGCACTGACCAGTGCTGTGACTCACACTGACCAGTGCTCTGTGACTCACACTGACCAGCGCTCTGTGACTCACACTGACCAGTGCTGTGACTCACACTGACCAGTGCTCTCTGACTCACACTGACCAGTGCTGTGACTCACACTGACCAGTGCTCTGTGACTCGCACTGACCAGTGCTCTGACTCGCACTGACCAGTGCTGTGACTCGCACTGACCAGTGCTCTGTGACTCACACTGACCAGTGCTCTGACTCACACTGACCAGTGCTGTGACTCGCACTGACCAGTGCTCTGTGACTCACACTGACCAGTGCTCTGTGACTCACACTGACCAGCGCTCTGTGACTCACACTGACCAGTGCTGTGACTCGCACTGACCAGTGCTCTGACTCGCACTGACCAGTGCTCTCTGACTCACACTGACCAGTGCTGTGACTCACACTGACCAGTGCTCTCTGACTCGCACTGACCAGTGCTGTGACTCGCACTGACCAGTGCTCTGTGACTCGCACTGACCAGTGCTCTGACTCGCACTGACCAGTGCTGTGACTCGCACTGACCAGTGCTCTGTGACTCACACTGACCAGTGCTCTGACTCACACTGACCAGTGCTGTGACTCGCACTGACCAGTGCTCTGTGACTCACACTGACCAGTGCTCTGTGACTCACACTGACCAGTGCTGTGACTCACACTGACCAGTGCTCTGTGACTCACACTGACCAGTGCTGTGACTCACACTGACCAGTGCTGTGACTCACACTGACCAGTGCTCTGTGACTCACACTGACCAGTGCTCTGACTCACACTGACCAGTGCTGTGACTCACACTGACCAGTGCTCTGTGACTCACACTGACCAGTGCTCTGTGACTCACACTGACCAGTGCTCTGACTCACACTGACCAGTGCTGTGACTCGCACTGACCAGTGCTGTGACTCACACTGACCAGTGCTCTGTGACTCACACTGACCAGCGCTCTGTGACTCACACTGACCAGTGCTGTGACTCACACTGACCAGTGCTCTCTGACTCACACTGACCAGTGCTGTGACTCACACTGACCAGTGCTCTGTGACTCGCACTGACCAGTGCTCTGACTCGCACTGACCAGTGCTCTGACTCGCACTGACCAGTGCTGTGACTCGCACTGACCAGTGCTCTGTGACTCACACTGACCAGTGCTCTGACTCACACTGACCAGTGCTGTGACTCGCACTGACCAGTGCTCTGTGACTCACACTGACCAGTGCTCTGTGACTCACACTGACCAGCGCTCTGTGACTCACACTGACCAGTGCTGTGACTCACACTGACCAGCGCTCTGACTCGCACTGACCAGTGCTCTCTGACTCACACTGACCAGTGCTGTGACTCACACTGACCAGTGCTCTCTGACTCACACTGACCAGTGCTGTGACTCGCACTGACCAGTGCTCTGTGACTCGCACTGACCAGTGCTCTGACTCGCACTGACCAGTGCTGTGACTCGCACTGACCAGTGCTGTGACTCGCACTGACCAGTGCTCTGTGACTCACACTGACCAGTGCTCTGTGACTCACACTGACCAGTGCTCTGTGACTCACACTGACCAGTGCTCTGTGACTCACACTGACTCAGTGTCCCTGTCTCTGTCTCTCTGTCTCTCTGTCCCTGTGTCTCTCTGTCCCTGTGTCTCTCTGTCCCTGTGTCTCTCTGTCCCTGTGTCTCTCTGTCCCCTGCAGGTACCAGTACCAGTTCTTCAGCTCGTTGGCCCCTGTGATGACCAGACCCTCAGTGGAGCTGGACACACGGTCAGAGCTGCAGCTGCCTCAGGCCTTCTGTGCTTTTGACTTCTCTGCTCTGCCGCAGCAGCTGCACCAGACCTTCCACAAGTAACACTCCTCACAACACTTACTCCTGTGTGTATATATACACATATATATATATATATATAGATATATCTATATCTAGATCTAGATCTAGATATAGATATAGATATAGATATAGATATAGATATAGATATAGATATAGATATATAGATATGATATGAGCTCTTCTCTTTAGTCTGCTTCAGTGTGGTGTTGTCATGTGTCCACTAGAGGGAGCTGCAGACTCATGTTTGTGGAGGAATAAACCTTCTCTCCAGAGCCACATGTTTGTTACAACATTAGTTAGGTGCAGCACATGTGCCGGTCGTGTCAGGTGTTCACATCTGCTGCATGTCATTCCCCACTCTCATCCCCATTTCACGCTGTCCAATAAAGCCTGCAGTCCTTGTCTTTAACGAGACGGCGGCAGGAAGAGGGCCAAACGTCACTGTTTTTAACTTTCTAAATAGTGAAGCCTCAGTCGTGTTTAAACTGATTGTGTCGATCGTCTGGAATGTTCTGAACGACTTATGGAACCTTCTGTGTGAATCCTCAGCGTGCCTCTGGTGGTGGAGCTCTGGCACCGCCCCCTCAGCTCACGGGACGAGCTGATTGGCCGAGCCTCGTTGCAGCTGTCTCATCTGCTCAGGTCGCCCCGGGTCAGAGGTCAGAGGTTGTCGTCAGGGGAACAGAGCTGGAAGCAGACGCACCAGGAGAGAGTAACGTTCCTCAGCACGGACAGGTGAGCACACACAGACACCAGGGGGCGCCGTTGGCACATTGTGCTCATGCTGCTGTTCCTCCTCAGGCCCACAGAGGGCGTCGCTGAGCTGACGTATGTGGCGTCTCTGGAAGATCTGGGTCCGATCCGAGCGTCTGAGGTCGTGGTGTCTGAGTCCACTGTGGTGAGAAGAGACTTATCACTCCAGAACTGAACTAACACTCAGGATTAGTTTATCTTGAACTTTATCGTCCGCTGTTCTTCAGTCATTTTCAATCTGTGGACCTAGTCTGAGGACTCTGATGTTTATGCTAGTCTGAGTAAGCCCCGCCCACAGGGAGGCGCCTCCTGATAATAGTCTTGTCTTGTTAATCTATTTGTTTACACTGCCTTAGTGTCACCTGTAACTGATCATCTTTGTTACCCTGGCACTTTAAGGTTGAATCCACTGGTTCTTTACCACAGACTTTTAGCACCAAAAAGAACAGACCAGATGTATGTTAAGCAAGTACTCATCAGTGATAAGGGAGCTGCAGCCAGCTAACAGTAGGATTGTTTTGACCCTGTGACGAGCCGAAGGCCCAAAGTCACTGTGACAGGCTCCAGTCACCGGCGACTGTGATTGGCCCATCAGAAGACTGACGAGGAAACAAAGATTAGTTTGAGATGGGCTGAGTTTAGGAAGCTCCTCCCCGAGGGCGGGGCTTAGAGTAGGATTCCAGACACCCATATACCAATGTGGATTTCCCATGTCCATGTGACGTTGCCATGGTGACAGGCGTCTCTGATGGACACATCCCTTTTAGATAGATTCTTTCCCATATCAGTGCGCTCTCTGCCTCTGCACACGTCTGTGCTGAGCGGATGTGTCTATGACCACGCCTCCCTGGGCGACGCCTCCACCTTATGGGTGGAGCTTTGTATCTTTAACGACGGACCCAGTCTCATCTGCCCCGCCCTAAATTTAGCTTTAGCTAAACTAATTGTCCCAGACAAAACTCCACCAAAGCTTTAGCAGGACAAACATGTCCAGATGATGCAGCAGTAAAACCTGCTGGACGAGCGAGGAATTACACCCACTTTCACCTGTAGAAAGTGAGGACGGATTCAGGAGGATTCAAGGGCCTTTGTCCCACATGAGCTGAACGACAACGACCTGTTTTATTTTGCTTTGAATCAATAAATGCAACAATAGATTGTGGTGTTTGTTGAATTTGATTATTGTTTTCAATGAGATCTTAATTTGATTTTAAATGATTTTCTTTCATAAGTCTGGGCCTCAGGTCCCTGCTCCTGCAGCCACAGCGCCCCCTACAGGGGCTCCTGCCGCCACAGCGCCCCCCACAGGGGCTCCTGCAGCCACAGCGCCCCCTACAGGGGCTCCTGCCGCCACAGCGCCCCCCACAGCGCCCCCCACAGGGGCTCCCAGACAGACGCAGGAGTATCGCGCGGCTCTGGAGCTGGAGCTGTGGAAAGAAGAGCAGCAGGACCTCTTCCACATCCAGGTAATGGCTCCCCCTGCTGGACACTAATGCTACTGCAGCAGAACAACCTCGGCTCCTGTTGGACTCTGATCACAGTTAAACTCGGCTCCTGTTGGACTCTGATCACAGTTAAACTCGGCTCCTGTTGGACTCTGATCACAGTTAAACTCGGCTCCTGTTGGACTCTGATCACAGTTAAACTCGGCTCCTGTTGGACTCTGATCACGGTTAAACTCGGCTCCTGTTGGACTCTGATCACAGTTAAACTCGGCTCCTGTTGGACTCTGATCACTGTTAAACTCGGCTCCTGTTGGACTCTGATCACAGTTAAACTCGGCTCCTGTTGGACTCTGATCACGGTTAAACTCGGCTCCTGTTGGACTCTGATCACTGTTAAACTCGGCTCCTGTTGGACTCTGATCACAGTTAAACTCGGCTCCTGTTGGACTCTGATCACGGTTAAACTCGGCTCCTGTTGGACTCTGATCACGGTTACCCTCGTTGTGTTGCAGCTGAAGATGAAGGAGCAGAGCCACATGAAGTTGGTGGCTGAAGAGTGGAAGAGGAGTGTCCAGGAGAGGGAGGCGCTGCTGCAGAAGAAGGTCACACGTCTTTTAAATATGTTGAAGTGAAATGTTCTGTTTATTAAAGTTCAGTTTGTGTTCAGGAGCTGGAGTACCAGGAGCAGGAGGAGCAGCTTCACAAAACTCTGTCTGATTTAGAGACGAGAGAGAAACGTCTGTCTGAGGCTGAACGCTGTGTATGTAACCATGGTTCTATGAATCCTGCATGACCCCAGGGGGCGGGGCCTTAAGCACCAAATCATCTTTTGTGCATGCGCAGGTCGAGAGTCTAACATAGTCACAGCTGACCTCTCGCTGACCTCTTGGTGACCTCCCAGTGCTTAAGGCCCCGCCTCTGGCGCTCAGGGGAATATAAAGGATGCCTCTCTGACGCCCCCTGGTGTTTCAGATTGAGCAGCTGCAGAGAGAGCTCAGCGCTCAACACGCTCTGACTCTGACGGAGCTGAAGGAGAGTGACCGCAGGAGGCAGCTGGACTGTGACCATCGTGTGGCGCTAGAGGGAGACAAGACCCGTCTGCTGGAGGAGGAGAGGAGCAGGCTGCTGCTGCAGGTACAGAGAGTGACCAGTGTGAGGCGCTAGAGGAGGAGGAGCAGGCTGCTGCTGCAGGTACAGAGTGTGACCAGTGTGAGGCGCTAGAGGAGGACTAAGACCTGCTTCTATTCAAGGTTCAGTTCCAAATGTGGGGTGATGTTTGTCCCTCGTGTGAGGACTGACTTAAGCTGCTCCTGCAGCTCGGAACTCTTCTTGGATTGAGTTGAGAAGCGTTTTATTTTTATTAATTTAAAAGTAGTTTTTCCTTTTTAAATGTCTTAAATGCTGCTCGTGGCACTCGTGCGGCTCGTGCGGCTTATGCGGCTCATGCGGCTCACTCTCTGTAGGTGGACTTGAGGCTGAACGTCTGAAGCTGTTTGAAGTGAGTGTTTGTGTTTTCAGATCTCAGAGCTGGAGCTCAAGTACAAGACTCTGGAGAGAGAGTTCCATCTTTACAGAGAACAACAGAACATCAGGCCAGAGTTCAGACTTCAGTCTGAGATCAACCTGCTCACGCTGGAGAAGGTGAGCTGGACCTGGACCTGGACCGGGACCGGGACCGGGACCGGGGACCTGGACCTGGACCGGGACCCGGTCTTGACTAACCCGTGTGGTGTTTCAGGTGGAGCTGGAGAGGAAGCTGGAATCCACCACTAAATCTAAACTGCATTACAAGCAACAGTGGGGCCGCGCTCTCAAGGAACTGGCCCGATTCAAACAGGTGAAGAGAAGACTAAACCGGGTCTAAACCGGGTCTAAACCGGGTCTAAACCGGGTCTAAACCGGGACTAAACCGGGACTAAACCGCGTCTAAACCGGGTCTAAACCGGGTCTAAACCGGGTCTAAACCGGGACTAAACCGGGACTAAACCGGGACTAAACCGCGTCTAAACCGGGTCTAAACCGGGACTAAACCGGGACTAAACCGCGTCTAAACCGGGTCTAAACCGGGTCTAAACCGGGTCTAAACCGGGTCTAAACCGGGTCTAAACCGGGTCTAAACCGGGACTAAACCGGGACTAAACCGCGTCTAAACCGGGTCTAAACCGGGTCTAAACCGGGACTAAACCGGGTCTAAACCGGGTCTAAACCGGGACTAAACCGGGTCTAAACCGGGTCTAAACCGGGTCTAAACCGGGACTAAACCGGGACTAAACCGGGACTAAACCGCGTCTAAACCGGGTCTAAACCGGGTCTAAACCGGGACTAAACCGGGACTAAACCGGGACTAAACCGCGTCTAAACCGGGTCTAAACCGGGTCTAAACCGGGTCTATATATATATATATATATATATATATGTGTGTATATGTATATGTATATATATATATATATATATATGTATATGTATATATATATATGTATATTATATATATATATATATATATATATATATATATATATATACATATATAGCGACTCATCTGTGATATTTGTTATTTTCATACTCCAGAGCGACTTATATATGTTTTTTTCTTCTCTATTATGCATTTTTTGGCTGGTGCGATTTATAATCCAGAAAATACAGTAGTCATAACAATAAGCTATCAGATAAAAAAATAAGAATAAAAATGGATAAGAAAAGATATTACTTTATTGTCCACACATGGGGAAATTTAATTGTTGCAACGCAGTAGATCCAGAGGAAAAGAACAGATAAGTTATAGGAAGTTTAAAAAACACTCAATAGAAGAACTCTTATAAACAAAACTCTTATAAACAAAAACTCCTATAGACATAACGTCTCATTTTCTAATAAGGAATGGAGGGAAAAAAAAAGATAAAATAAAACAGCGTAAGACAAAATAATATTAATAATAATGGTCAAATAAACACTCTATTTACATCAGTTATATGCACATGAATGTGACAGTATTGCACATGAATGTGACAGTATTGCACATGAATGTGACAGTATTGCACATGAATGTGACAGTATTGCACATGAATGTGACAGTATTGCACATTGGTATGTCAGTATTGCACATGGGTGTGACAGTATTGCACATTGGTATGTCAGTATTGCACATGGGTATGTCAGTATTGCACATTGGTATGTCAGTATTGCACATGGGTGTGACAGTATTGCACATTGGTATGTCAGTATTGCACATGGGTATGTCAGTATTGCACATGGGTATGTCAGTATTGCACATGGGTATGTCAGTATTGCACATGGGTATGTCAGTATTGCACATGGGTATGTCAGTATTGTACATGGGTATGACAGTATTGCACATGGGTGTGACAGTATTGCACATGGGTATGACAGTATTGCACATGCGTATGACAGTATGGCACATGGGTATGTCAGTATTGCACATGGGTATGACAGTATTGCACATGGGTATGACAGTATTGCACATGCGTATGACAGTATTGTACATGGGTATGACAGTATTGTACATGGGTATGACAGTATTGTACATGGGTATGACAGTATTGCACATGGGTGTGACAGTATTGCACATGGGTGTGACAGTATTGCACATGGGTATGACAGTATTGCACATGCGTATGACAGTATGGCACATGGGTATGTCAGTATTGCACATGGGTATGACAGTATTGCACATGGGTATGACAGTATTGCACATGCGTATGACAGTATTGCACATGGGTATGACAGTATTGTACATGGGTGTGACAGTATTGCACATGGGTGTGACAGTATTGCACATGGGTATGTCAGTATTGCACATGATTATGACAGTATTGCACATGGGTATGACAGTATTGCACATGGGTATGTCAGTATTGCACATGGGTATGACAGTATTGCACATGGGTGTGACAGTATTGCACATGGGTGTGTCAGTATTGCACATGGGTATGTCAGTATTGTACATGGGTATGACAGTATTGCACATGGGTATGACAGTATTGCACATGGGTATGTCAGTATTGCACATGATTATGACAGTATTGCACATGGGTATGTCAGTATTGCACATGCGTATGACAGTATTGTACATGGGTATGACAGTATTGCACATGGGTGTGACAGTATTGCACATGGGTATGTCAGTATTGCACATGGGTATGTCAGTATTGTACATGGGTATGACAGTATTGCACATGGGTATGACAGTATTGCACATGGGTATGTCAGTATTGCACATGATTATGACAGTATTGCACATGGGTATGACAGTATTGCACATGGGTATGACAGTATTGCACATGCGTATGACAGTATTGCACATGGGTATGACAGTATTGTACATGGGTGTGACAGTATTGCACATGGGTGTGACAGTATTGCACATGGGTATGTCAGTATTGCACATGATTATGACAGTATTGCACATGGGTATGACAGTATTGCACATGGGTATGTCAGTATTGCACATGGGTATGACAGTATTGCACATGGGTGTGACAGTATTGCACATGGGTATGTCAGTATTGCACATGGGTATGTCAGTATTGTACATGGGTATGACAGTATTGCACATGGGTATGACAGTATTGCACATGGGTATGTCAGTATTGCACATGATTATGACAGTATTGCACATGGGTATGTCAGTATTGCACATGCGTATGACAGTATTGTACATGGGTATGACAGTATTGCACATGGGTGTGACAGTATTGTACATGGGTATGTCAGTATTGCACATGGGTATGTCAGTATTTGTTGTAGAGTGTGACAGCAGCAGAAGGACAGACTGTGAAACGTCTCCTTCACACAGCGAGGGTGGATCAGTCACTGAAGCGTCTCTCTGGAGTGGACAGAGACATGGACATGAGTCCAACAGCAGAGGGAAAGAAACTGTTCTTTTGGAGGATGGACCGTGGCCTCCTGCCTGAGGGGAGTGGCCTCCTGCCTGAGGGGAGTGGCCTCCTGCCTGAGAGGTTCTCACTGCCTCTGATCCTTCAGGAATATATCCAGGTCGACATAATATTAGTTCCATTTGTTTTGTATTAAAACAGGGAAACGCTACATTAGAACATTTTAGTTCATTTTTAGGCTCAAAATTTGTATTTTCACAATTTATTGACATGAGTGTTGTGTTGTGTTCAGAGGGAGCAGGAGAACGCCATATGTCGCCTGAAGAAGCAGGAGCAGGAGCTGGAGGTCATGAGGCTGAAGTATCTGGCCTCAGAAGAACGACAAGTCACGAGCCACGAAAGAGAAGAGCTGCAGGAGATCAAGAACCAGATCAACAGGTGAGAAGAAGAAGAGCTGCAGGAGATCAAGAACCAGATCAACAGGTGAGAAGAAGAAGAGCTGCAGGAGATCAAGAACCAGATCAACAGGTGAGAAGAAGAGCTGCAGGAGATCAAGAACCAGATCAACAGGTGAGAAGAAGAAGAGCTGCAGGAGATCAAGAACCAGATCAACAGGTGAGAAGAAGAAGAGCTGCAGGAGATCAAGAACCAGATCAACAGGTGAGAAGAAGAAGAGCTGCAGGAGATCAAGAACCAGATCAACAGGTGAGAAGAAGAAGAGCTGCAGGAGATCAAGAACCAGATCAACAGGTGAGAAGAAGAAGAGCTGCAGGAGATCAAGAACCAGATCAACAGGTGAGAAGAAGAAGAGCTGCAGGAGATCAAGAACCAGATCAACAGGTGAGAAGGAAAAGAAGAAGAAGAAGAAGAGCTGCAGGACCAGATGTTCCTCGAGTTGATCTCATGAACGTTCTGAAGATCTCGCTGAAGTCTTGAGTTTCTGAGACGTGAATTGAACATTAAATCCACTTGTTTTTGCACTTTCCAGGTTGAAGGACGAGCGATTAGTCCCCGCCCCCTCGCTCTCAGGCCCCGCCCCCTCGCTCTCAGGCCCCGCCCCTCTGGATGAACACGTGAGCGATCACGTGACACGGCTGCTGGAGGAGAGAGAAACACTTCTGAGGACGGGCGTTTACACACACGACGACCGCATCATCTCAGAGCTCACGCGCCAGATCCAGGAAGCCATGAAGGGGTGAACCGGCCAATCAGAGGAGAGCGGGGGCAGACGGGCCAATCGGAGGAGAGACTGAGGGGCCAATCGGAGGAGAGACTGAGGGGCCAATCGGAGGAGAGACTGAGGGGCCAATCGGAGGAGAGACTGAGGGGCCATTCGGAGGAGAGACTGAGGGGCCAATCGGAGGAGAGACTGAGGGGCCAATCGGAGGAGAGACTGAGGGGCCAATCGGAGGAGAGACTGAGGGGCCAATCGGAGGAGAGACTGAGGGGCCATTCGGAGGAGAGACTGAGGGGCCAATCGGAGGAGAGACTGAGGGGCCAATCGGAGGAGAGACTGAGGGGCCATTCGGAGGAGAGACTGAGGGGCCATTCGGAGGAGAGACTGAGGGGCCAATCGGAGGAGAGACTGAGGGGCCAATCGGAGGAGAGACTGAGGGGCCATTCGGAGGAGAGACTGAGGGGCCAATCGGAGGAGAGACTGAGGGGCCAATCGGAGGAGAGACTGAGGGGCCATTCGGAGGAGAGACTGAGGGGCCAATCGGAGGAGAGACTGAGGGGCCAATCGGAGGAGAGACTGAGGGGCCAATCGGAGGAGAGACTGAGGGGCCAATCGGAGGAGAGACTGAGGGGCCATTCGGAGGAGAGACTGAGGGGCCAATCGGAGGAGAGACGGAGGGGCCATTCGGAGGAGAGACTGAGGGGCCATTCGGAGGAGAGACTGAGGGGCCAATCGGAGGAGAGACTGAGGGGCCAATCGGAGGAGAGACTGAGGGGCCAATCGGAGGAGAGACTGAGGGGCCAATCGGAGGAGAGACTGAGGGGCCAATCGGAGGAGAGACTGAGGGGCCAATCGGAGGAGAGACTGAGGGGCCAATCGGAGGAGAGACTGAGGGGCCAATCGGAGGAGAGACTGAGGGGCCAATCGGAGGAGAGACTGAGGGGCCAATCGGAGGAGAGACTGAGGGGCCAATCGGAGGAGAGACTGAGGGGCCAATCAGAGGAGAGACTGAGGGGCCAATCGGAGGAGAGACTGAGGGGCCAATCGGAGGAGAGACTGAGGGGCCAATCAGAGGAGAGACTGAGGGGCCAATCAGAGGAGAGACTGAGGGGCCAATCAGAGGAGAGACTGAGGGGCCAATCAGAGGACAAGAGTCTGACGCTTTAGTTTTGTAAAATTTGTAAATGTTTTTGTTATTTATGAATTTGTCAGATATTTTTAGTACTTTTGCTGCAGAATCTTCCGGTTTCTTTTCTTATAAAACACAAAACCATCAAACCAAATCTAAGTGTTTTTAGGACGTTTTGTCTTCTTTCTGTCACAGTTTGTGCTTGTCACTGAGCTAACCACTCTGCCACTGAACACACCACATGACTGTCCTGAACAGAAGCAGGCGGCGCCTCCTGCTGGAGAACTGCTGCAAGTGACCATCTTTCACTTTTGAATCTCGAAACAACCGGAAGACGAATCCCGTGGTCATGGAGCAGAGGAAGCGTCCAATGTGCAGATGATTTTCTATTGGCTGAAAATCTGTTTCACTCTAAAGTGTCATAAACTCAACATGTGAAAGCTGCTCGTGCTGCAGGAGCATTACATACATTAAACACGCCTCTTTACATACATTAAACACGCCTCTTTACATACATTAAACACGCCTCTTTACATACATTAAACACGCCTCTTTACATACATCAAACACGCCTCTTTACATACGTTAAACACGCCTCTTTACATACGTTAAACACGCCTCTTTACATACATTAAACACGCCTCTTTACATACATCAAACACGCCTCTTTACATACATCAAACACGCCTCTTTACATACGTTAAACACGCCTCTTTACATACGTTAAACACGCCTCTTTACATACATTAAACACGCCTCTTTACATACATTAAACACGCCTCTTTACATACGTTAAACACGCCTCTTTACATACGTTAAACACGCCTCTTTACATACATCAAACACGCCTCTTTACATACATCAAACACGCCTCTTTACATATATTAAACACGCCTCTTTACATACATCAAACACGCCTCTTTACATACATCAAACACGCCTCTTTACATACATCAAACACGCCTCTTTACATACATTAAACACGCCTCTTTACATACATCAAACACGCCTCTTTACATACGTTAAACACGCCTCTTTACATACGTTAAACACGCCTCTTTACATACGTTAAACACGCCTCTTTACATACGTTAAACACGCCTCTTTACATACATCAAACACGCCTCTTTACATACATTAAACACGCCTCTTTACATACATCAAACACGCCTCTTTACATACATTAAACACGCCTCTTTACATACATTAAACACGCCTCTTTACATACATTAAACACGCCTCTTTACATACATCAAACACGCCTCTTTACATACATCAAACACGCCTCTTTACATACATTAAACACGCCTCTTTACATACATTAAACACGCCTCTTTACATACATCAAACACGCCTCTTTACATACATCAAACACGCCTCTTTACGTACATCAAACACGCCTCTTTACGTACATTAAACACGCCTCTTTACATACATCAAACACGCCTCTTTACATACATCAAACACGCCTCTTTACATACATCAAACACGCCTCTTTACATACATCAAGCACGCCTCTTTACATACATTAAACACGTCTCTTTACATACATCAAACACGCCTCTTTACATACATTAAACACGCCTCTTTACATACATCAAACACGCCTCTTTACATACATCAAACACGCCTCTTTACATACGTCAAACACGCCTCTTTACATACGTTAAACACGCCTCTTTACATACGTTAAACACGCCTCTTTACATACGTTAAACACGCCTCTTTACATACGTCAAACATGCCTCTTTACATACATCAAACACGCCTCTTTACATACGTCAAACACGCCTCTTTACATACGTTAAACACGCCTCTTTACATCATTAAACACGCCTCTTTACATACGTTAAACACGCCTCTTTACATACATCAAACATGCCTCTTTACATACATTAAACATGCCTCTTTACATACATCAAACACGCCTCTTTACATACATTAAACATGCCTCTTTACATACATCAAACACGCCTCTTTACATAAATTAAACACGCCTCTTTACATACATTAAACACGCCTCTTTACATACATTAAACACGCCTCTTTACATACGTCAAACACGCCTCTTTACGTACGTTAAACACACCTCTTTACGTACGTCAAACACGCCTCTTTACATACGTCAAACACGCCTCTTTACATACATCAAACACGCCTCTTTACATACATCAAACACGCCTCTTTACATACATCAAACACGCCTCTTTACATACATCAAGCACGCCTCTTTACATACATTAAACACGCCTCTTTACATACATTAAACACGTCTCTTTACATACATCAAACACGCCTCTTTACATACATTAAACACGCCTCTTTACATACATCAAACACGCCTCTTTACATACATCAAACACGCCTCTTTACATACGTCAAACACGCCTCTTTACATACGTCAAACACGCCTCTTTACATACGTTAAACACGCCTCTTTACATACGTTAAACACGCCTCTTTACATACATCAAACACGCCTCTTTACATACATTAAACACGCCTCTTTACATACATCAAACATGCCTCTTTACATACATCAAACACGCCTCTTTACATAAATTAAACACGCCTCTTTACATACGTCAAACACGCCTCTTTACATACGTTAAACACACCTCTTTACATACATCAAACACGCCTCTTTACATACATCAAACACGCCTCTTTACATACATCAAACACGCCTCTTTACATACGTTAAACACGCCTCTTTACATCATTAAACACGCCTCTTTACATACGTTAAACACGCCTCTTTACATACATCAAACATGCCTCTTTACATACATTAAACATGCCTCTTTACATACATCAAACACGCCTCTTTACATACATTAAACATGCCTCTTTACATACATCAAACACGCCTCTTTACATAAATTAAACACGCCTCTTTACATACATTAAACACGCCTCTTTACATACATTAAACACGCCTCTTTACATACGTCAAACACGCCTCTTTACGTACGTTAAACACGCCTCTTTACATACATCAAACACGCCTCTTTACATACATCAAACACGCCTCTTTACATACATCAAACACGCCTCTTTACATACATCAAACACGCCTCTTTACATACGTTAAACACGCCTCTTTACATACATCAAACACGCCTCTTTACATACATCAAACACGCCTCTTTACATATATTAAACACACCTCTTTACATACATCAAACACGCCTCTTTACATACATCAAACACGCCTCTTTACATACATTAAACACGCCTCTTTACATACATTAAACACGCCTCTTTACATACATTAAACACGCCTCTTTACATACATCAAACACGCCTCTTTACATACGTCAAACACGCCTCTTTACATACGTTAAACACGCCTCTTTACATACATCAAACACGCCTCTTTACATACATCAAACACGCCTCTTTACATACATTAAACACGCCTCTTTACATACATCAAACACGCCTCTTTACATACATTAAACACGCCTCTTTACATACATCAAACACGCCTCTTTACATACATCAAACACGCCTCTTTACATACATCAAACACGCCTCTTTACATACATCAAACACGCCTCTTTACATACATCAAACACGCCTCTTTACATACATCAAACACGCCTCTTTACATACATCAAACACGCCTCTTTACATACATCAAACACGCCTCTTTACATACATTAAACACGTCTCTTTACATACATCAAACACGCCTCTTTACATACATCAAACACGCCTCTTTACATATATTAAACACGCCTCTTTACATACATCAAACACGCCTCTTTACATACATCAAACACGCCTCTTTACATACATCAAACACGCCTCTTTACATACATTAAACACGCCTCTTTACATACATTAAACACGCCTCTTTACATACATCAAACACGCCTCTTTACATACATCAAACACGCCTCTTTACATACATTAAACACGCCTCTTTACATACATTAAACACGCCTCTTTACATACATCAAACACGCCTCTTTACATACATCAAACACGCCTCTTTACATACATCAAACACGCCTCTTTACATACATTAAACACGCCTCTTTACATACATCAAACACGCCTCTTTACATACATCAAACACGCCTCTTTACATACATCAAACACGCCTCTTTACATACATCAAGCACGCCTCTTTACATACATCAAACACGCCTCTTTACATACATTAAACACGTCTCTTTACATACATCAAACACGCCTCTTTACATACATTAAACACGCCTCTTTACATACATCAAACACGCCTCTTTACATACGTCAAACACGCCTCTTTACATACGTCAAACACGCCTCTTTACATACGTTAAACACGCCTCTTTACATACGTTAAACACGCCTCTTTACATACGTTAAACACGCCTCTTTACATACATCAAACATGCCTCTTTACATACATCAAACACGCCTCTTTACATACATCAAACACGCCTCTTTACATACATCAAGCACGCCTCTTTACATACATTAAACACGCCTCTTTACATACATTAAACACGTCTCTTTACATACATCAAACACGCCTCTTTACATACATTAAACACGCCTCTTTACATACATCAAACACGCCTCTTTACATACGTCAAACACGCCTCTTTACATACGTCAAACACGCCTCTTTACATACGTCAAACACGCCTCTTTACATACGTTAAACACGCCTCTTTACATACGTTAAACACGCCTCTTTACATACATCAAACACGCCTCTTTACATACATTAAACACGCCTCTTTACATACATCAAACATGCCTCTTTACATACATCAAACACGCCTCTTTACATAAATTAAACACGCCTCTTTACATACGTCAAACACGCCTCTTTACATACGTTAAACACACCTCTTTACATACATCAAACACGCCTCTTTACATACATCAAACACGCCTCTTTACATACATCAAACACGCCTCTTTACATACGTTAAACACGCCTCTTTACATCATTAAACACGCCTCTTTACATACGTTAAACACGCCTCTTTACATACATCAAACATGCCTCTTTACATACATTAAACATGCCTCTTTACATACATCAAACACGCCTCTTTACATACATTAAACATGCCTCTTTACATACATCAAACACGCCTCTTTACATAAATTAAACACGCCTCTTTACATACATTAAACACGCCTCTTTACATACATTAAACACGCCTCTTTACATACGTCAAACACGCCTCTTTACGTACGTTAAACACGCCTCTTTACATACATCAAACACGCCTCTTTACATACATCAAACACGCCTCTTTACATACATCAAACACGCCTCTTTACATACATCAAACACGCCTCTTTACATACGTTAAACACGCCTCTTTACATACATCAAACACGCCTCTTTACATACATCAAACACGCCTCTTTACATATATTAAACACACCTCTTTACATACATCAAACACGCCTCTTTACATACATCAAACACGCCTCTTTACATACATTAAACACGCCTCTTTACATACATTAAACACGCCTCTTTACATACATTAAACACGCCTCTTTACATACATCAAACACGCCTCTTTACATACGTCAAACACGCCTCTTTACATACGTTAAACACGCCTCTTTACATACATCAAACACGCCTCTTTACATACATCAAACACGCCTCTTTACATACATTAAACACGCCTCTTTACATACATCAAACACGCCTCTTTACATACATTAAACACGCCTCTTTACATACATCAAACACGCCTCTTTACATACATCAAACACGCCTCTTTACATACATCAAACACGCCTCTTTACATACATCAAACACGCCTCTTTACATACATCAAACACGCCTCTTTACATACATCAAACACGCCTCTTTACATACATCAAACACGCCTCTTTACATACATTAAACACGTCTCTTTACATACATCAAACACGCCTCTTTACATAAATCAAACACGCCTCTTTACATACGTTAAACACGCCTCTTTACATACATCAAACACGCCTCTTTACATACATCAAACACGCCTCTTTACATATATTAAACACGCCTCTTTACATACATCAAACACGCCTCTTTACATACATCAAACACGCCTCTTTACATACATCAAACACGCCTCTTTACATACATTAAACACGCCTCTTTACATACATTAAACACGCCTCTTTACATACATCAAACACGCCTCTTTACATACATCAAACACGCCTCTTTACATACATTAAACACGCCTCTTTACATACATTAAACACGCCTCTTTACATACATCAAACACGCCTCTTTACATACATCAAACACGCCTCTTTACATACATCAAACACGCCTCTTTACATACATTAAACACGCCTCTTTACATACATCAAACACGCCTCTTTACATACATCAAACACGCCTCTTTACATACATCAAACACACCTCTTTACATACATCAAGCACGCCTCTTTACATACATCAAACACGCCTCTTTACATACATTAAACACGTCTCTTTACATACATCAAACACGCCTCTTTACATACATTAAACACGCCTCTTTACATACATCAAACACGCCTCTTTACATACATCAAACACGCCTCTTTACATACGTCAAACACGCCTCTTTACATACGTTAAACACGCCTCTTTACATACGTTAAACACGCCTCTTTACATACGTTAAACACGCCTCTTTACATACATCAAACATGCCTCTTTACATACATCAAACACGCCTCTTTACATACATCAAACACGCCTCTTTACATACGTTAAACACGCCTCTTTACATACGTTAAACACGCCTCTTTACATACATCAAACACGCCTCTTTACATACATTAAACATGCCTCTTTACATACATCAAACACGCCTCTTTACATACATTAAACATGCCTCTTTACATACATCAAACACGCCTCTTTACATAAATTAAACACGCCTCTTTACATACATTAAACACGCCTCTTTACATACATTAAACACGCCTCTTTACATACATCAAACACGCCTCTTTACGTACGTTAAACACACCTCTTTACATACATCAAACACGCCTCTTTACATACATCAAACACGCCTCTTTACATACATCAAACACGCCTTTTTACATACATCAAACACGCCTCTTTACATACATCAAACACGCCTCTTTACATACATCAAACACGCCTCTTTACATACATCAAGCACGCCTCTTTACATACATTAAACACGCCTCTTTACATACATTAAACACGTCTCTTTACATACATCAAACACGCCTCTTTACATACATCAAACACGCCTCTTTACATACATCAAACACGCCTCTTTACATACATCAAACACGCCTCTTTACATACGTCAAACACGCCTCTTTACATACGTTAAACACGCCTCTTTACATACGTTAAACACGCCTCTTTACATACGTTAAACACGCCTCTTTACATACATCAAACATGCCTCTTTACATACATTAAACATGCCTCTTTACATACATCAAACATGCCTCTTTACATACATCAAACACGCCTCTTTACATAAATTAAACACGCCTCTTTACATACGTCAAACACGCCTCTTTACATACGTTAAACACACCTCTTTACATACATCAAACACGCCTCTTTACATACATCAAACACGCCTCTTTACATACGTCAAACACGCCTCTTTACATACGTTAAACACGCCTCTTTACATACGTTAAACACGCCTCTTTACATACATCAAACATGCCTCTTTACATACATTAAACATGCCTCTTTACATACATCAAACACGCCTCTTTACATACATTAAACATGCCTCTTTACATACATCAAACACGCCTCTTTACATACATTAAACACGCCTCTTTACATACATTAAACACGCCTCTTTACATACATTAAACACGCCTCTTTACGTACGTCAAACACGCCTCTTTACGTACGTTAAACACACCTCTTTACATACATCAAACACGCCTCTTTACATACATCAAACACGCCTCTTTACATACATCAAACACGCCTCTTTACATACGTCAAACACGCCTCTTTACATACGTTAAACACGCCTCTTTACATACATCAAACACGCCTCTTTACATACATCAAACACGCCTCTTTACATATATTAAACACACCTCTTTACATACATCAAACACGCCTCTTTACATACATCAAACACGCCTCTTTACATATATTAAACACACCTCTTTACATACATCAAACACGCCTCTTTACATACATCAAACACGCCTCTTTACATACGTTAAACACGCCTCTTTACATCATTAAACACGCCTCTTTACATACGTTAAACACGCCTCTTTACATACATCAAACATGCCTCTTTACATACATTAAACATGCCTCTTTACATACATCAAACACGCCTCTTTACATACATTAAACATGCCTCTTTACATACATCAAACACGCCTCTTTACATAAATTAAACACGCCTCTTTACATACATTAAACACGCCTCTTTACATACATTAAACACGCCTCTTTACATACGTCAAACACGCCTCTTTACGTACGTTAAACACGCCTCTTTACATACATCAAACACGCCTCTTTACATACATCAAACACGCCTCTTTACATACATCAAACACGCCTCTTTACATACATCAAACACGCCTCTTTACATACGTTAAACACGCCTCTTTACATACATCAAACACGCCTCTTTACATACATCAAACACGCCTCTTTACATATATTAAACACACCTCTTTACATACATCAAACACGCCTCTTTACATACATCAAACACGCCTCTTTACATACATTAAACACGCCTCTTTACATACATTAAACACGCCTCTTTACATACATTAAACACGCCTCTTTACATACATCAAACACGCCTCTTTACATACGTCAAACACGCCTCTTTACATACGTTAAACACGCCTCTTTACATACATCAAACACGCCTCTTTACATACATCAAACACGCCTCTTTACATACATTAAACACGCCTCTTTACATACATCAAACACGCCTCTTTACATACATTAAACACGCCTCTTTACATACATCAAACACGCCTCTTTACATACATCAAACACGCCTCTTTACATACATCAAACACGCCTCTTTACATACATCAAACACGCCTCTTTACATACATCAAACACGCCTCTTTACATACATCAAACACGCCTCTTTACATACATCAAACACGCCTCTTTACATACATTAAACACGTCTCTTTACATACATCAAACACGCCTCTTTACATAAATCAAACACGCCTCTTTACATACGTTAAACACGCCTCTTTACATACATCAAACACGCCTCTTTACATACATCAAACACGCCTCTTTACATATATTAAACACGCCTCTTTACATACATCAAACACGCCTCTTTACATACATCAAACACGCCTCTTTACATACATCAAACACGCCTCTTTACATACATTAAACACGCCTCTTTACATACATTAAACACGCCTCTTTACATACATCAAACACGCCTCTTTACATACATCAAACACGCCTCTTTACATACATTAAACACGCCTCTTTACATACATTAAACACGCCTCTTTACATACATCAAACACGCCTCTTTACATACATCAAACACGCCTCTTTACATACATCAAACACGCCTCTTTACATACATTAAACACGCCTCTTTACATACATCAAACACGCCTCTTTACATACATCAAACACGCCTCTTTACATACATCAAACACACCTCTTTACATACATCAAGCACGCCTCTTTACATACATCAAACACGCCTCTTTACATACATTAAACACGTCTCTTTACATACATCAAACACGCCTCTTTACATACATTAAACACGCCTCTTTACATACATCAAACACGCCTCTTTACATACATCAAACACGCCTCTTTACATACGTCAAACACGCCTCTTTACATACGTTAAACACGCCTCTTTACATACGTTAAACACGCCTCTTTACATACGTTAAACACGCCTCTTTACATACATCAAACATGCCTCTTTACATACATCAAACACGCCTCTTTACATACATCAAACACGCCTCTTTACATACGTTAAACACGCCTCTTTACATACATCAAACACGCCTCTTTACATACATTAAACATGCCTCTTTACATACATCAAACACGCCTCTTTACATACATTAAACATGCCTCTTTACATACATCAAACACGCCTCTTTACATAAATTAAACACGCCTCTTTACATACATTAAACACGCCTCTTTACATACATTAAACACGCCTCTTTACATACGTCAAACACGCCTCTTTACGTACGTTAAACACACCTCTTTACATACATCAAACACGCCTCTTTACATACATCAAACACGCCTCTTTACATACATCAAACACGCCTCTTTACATACATCAAACACGCCTCTTTACATACATCAAACACGCCTCTTTACATACATCAAGCACGCCTCTTTACATACATTAAACACGCCTCTTTACATACATTAAACACGTCTCTTTACATACATCAAACACGCCTCTTTACATACATCAAACACGCCTCTTTACATACATCAAACACGCCTCTTTACATACATCAAACACGCCTCTTTACATACGTCAAACACGCCTCTTTACATACGTTAAACACGCCTCTTTACATACGTTAAACACGCCTCTTTACATACGTTAAACACGCCTCTTTACATACATCAAACATGCCTCTTTACATACATTAAACATGCCTCTTTACATACATCAAACATGCCTCTTTACATACATCAAACACGCCTCTTTACATAAATTAAACACGCCTCTTTACATACGTCAAACACGCCTCTTTACATACGTTAAACACACCTCTTTACATACATCAAACACGCCTCTTTACATACATCAAACATGCCTCTTTACATACATTAAACATGCCTCTTTACATACATCAAACACGCCTCTTTACATACATTAAACATGCCTCTTTACATACATCAAACACGCCTCTTTACATACATTAAACACGCCTCTTTACATACATTAAACACGCCTCTTTACATACATTAAACACGCCTCTTTACGTACGTCAAACACGCCTCTTTACGTACGTTAAACACACCTCTTTACATACATCAAACACGCCTCTTTACATACATCAAACACGCCTCTTTACATACATCAAACACGCCTCTTTACATACGTCAAACACGCCTCTTTACATACGTTAAACACGCCTCTTTACATACATCAAACACGCCTCTTTACATACATCAAACACGCCTCTTTACATATATTAAACACACCTCTTTACATACATCAAACACGCCTCTTTACATACATCAAACACGCCTCTTTACATATATTAAACACACCTCTTTACATACATCAAACACGCCTCTTTACATACATCAAACACGCCTCTTTACATACGTTAAACACGCCTCTTTACATCATTAAACACGCCTCTTTACATACGTTAAACACGCCTCTTTACATACATCAAACATGCCTCTTTACATACATTAAACATGCCTCTTTACATACATCAAACACGCCTCTTTACATACATTAAACATGCCTCTTTACATACATCAAACACGCCTCTTTACATAAATTAAACACGCCTCTTTACATACATTAAACACGCCTCTTTACATACATTAAACACGCCTCTTTACATACGTCAAACACGCCTCTTTACGTACGTTAAACACGCCTCTTTACATACATCAAACACGCCTCTTTACATACATCAAACACGCCTCTTTACATACATCAAACACGCCTCTTTACATACATCAAACACGCCTCTTTACATACGTTAAACACGCCTCTTTACATACATCAAACACGCCTCTTTACATACATCAAACACGCCTCTTTACATATATTAAACACACCTCTTTACATACATCAAACACGCCTCTTTACATACATCAAACACGCCTCTTTACATACATTAAACACGCCTCTTTACATACATTAAACACGCCTCTTTACATACATTAAACACGCCTCTTTACATACATCAAACACGCCTCTTTACATACGTCAAACACGCCTCTTTACATACGTTAAACACGCCTCTTTACATACATCAAACACGCCTCTTTACATACATCAAACACGCCTCTTTACATACATTAAACACGCCTCTTTACATACATCAAACACGCCTCTTTACATACATTAAACACGCCTCTTTACATACATCAAACACGCCTCTTTACATACATCAAACACGCCTCTTTACATACATCAAACACGCCTCTTTACATACATCAAACACGCCTCTTTACATACATCAAACACGCCTCTTTACATACATCAAACACGCCTCTTTACATACATCAAACACGCCTCTTTACATACATTAAACACGTCTCTTTACATACATCAAACACGCCTCTTTACATAAATCAAACACGCCTCTTTACATACGTTAAACACGCCTCTTTACATACATCAAACACGCCTCTTTACATACATCAAACACGCCTCTTTACATATATTAAACACGCCTCTTTACATACATCAAACACGCCTCTTTACATACATCAAACACGCCTCTTTACATACATCAAACACGCCTCTTTACATACATTAAACACGCCTCTTTACATACATTAAACACGCCTCTTTACATACATCAAACACGCCTCTTTACATACATCAAACACGCCTCTTTACATACATTAAACACGCCTCTTTACATACATTAAACACGCCTCTTTACATACATCAAACACGCCTCTTTACATACATCAAACACGCCTCTTTACATACATCAAACACGCCTCTTTACATACATTAAACACGCCTCTTTACATACATCAAACACGCCTCTTTACATACATCAAACACGCCTCTTTACATACATCAAACACACCTCTTTACATACATCAAGCACGCCTCTTTACATACATCAAACACGCCTCTTTACATACATTAAACACGTCTCTTTACATACATCAAACACGCCTCTTTACATACATTAAACACGCCTCTTTACATACATCAAACACGCCTCTTTACATACATCAAACACGCCTCTTTACATACGTCAAACACGCCTCTTTACATACGTTAAACACGCCTCTTTACATACGTTAAACACGCCTCTTTACATACGTTAAACACGCCTCTTTACATACATCAAACATGCCTCTTTACATACATCAAACACGCCTCTTTACATACATCAAACACGCCTCTTTACATACGTTAAACACGCCTCTTTACATACATCAAACACGCCTCTTTACATACATTAAACATGCCTCTTTACATACATCAAACACGCCTCTTTACATACATTAAACATGCCTCTTTACATACATCAAACACGCCTCTTTACATAAATTAAACACGCCTCTTTACATACATTAAACACGCCTCTTTACATACATTAAACACGCCTCTTTACATACGTCAAACACGCCTCTTTACGTACGTTAAACACACCTCTTTACATACATCAAACACGCCTCTTTACATACATCAAACACGCCTCTTTACATACATCAAACACGCCTCTTTACATACATCAAACACGCCTCTTTACATACATCAAACACGCCTCTTTACATACATCAAGCACGCCTCTTTACATACATTAAACACGCCTCTTTACATACATTAAACACGTCTCTTTACATACATCAAACACGCCTCTTTACATACATCAAACACGCCTCTTTACATACATCAAACACGCCTCTTTACATACATCAAACACGCCTCTTTACATACGTCAAACACGCCTCTTTACATACGTTAAACACGCCTCTTTACATACGTTAAACACGCCTCTTTACATACGTTAAACACGCCTCTTTACATACATCAAACATGCCTCTTTACATACATTAAACATGCCTCTTTACATACATCAAACATGCCTCTTTACATACATCAAACACGCCTCTTTACATAAATTAAACACGCCTCTTTACATACGTCAAACACGCCTCTTTACATACGTTAAACACACCTCTTTACATACATCAAACACGCCTCTTTACATACATCAAACACGCCTCTTTACATACGTCAAACACGCCTCTTTACATACGTTAAACACGCCTCTTTACATACGTTAAACACGCCTCTTTACATACATCAAACATGCCTCTTTACATACATTAAACATGCCTCTTTACATACATCAAACACGCCTCTTTACATACATTAAACATGCCTCTTTACATACATCAAACACGCCTCTTTACATACATTAAACACGCCTCTTTACATACATTAAACACGCCTCTTTACATACATTAAACACGCCTCTTTACGTACGTCAAACACGCCTCTTTACGTACGTTAAACACACCTCTTTACATACATCAAACACGCCTCTTTACATACATCAAACACGCCTCTTTACATACATCAAACACGCCTCTTTACATACGTCAAACACGCCTCTTTACATACGTTAAACACGCCTCTTTACATACATCAAACACGCCTCTTTACATACATCAAACACGCCTCTTTACATATATTAAACACACCTCTTTACATACATCAAACACGCCTCTTTACATACATCAAACACGCCTCTTTACATACATTAAACACGCCTCTTTACATACATTAAACACGCCTCTTTACATACATTAAACACGCCTCTTTACATACATCAAACACGCCTCTTTACATACGTCAAACACGCCTCTTTACATACGTCAAACACGCCTCTTTACATACATCAAACACGCCTCTTTACATACATCAAACACGCCTCTTTACATACATCAAACACGCCTCTTTACATACATTAAACACGCCTCTTTACATACATCAAACACGCCTCTTTACATACATTAAACACGCCTCTTTACATACATCAAACACGCCTCTTTACATACATCAAACACGCCTCTTTACATACATTAAACACGCCTCTTTACATACATCAAACACGCCTCTTTACATACATTAAACACGCCTCTTTACATACATCAAACACGCCTCTTTACATACATCAAACACGCCTCTTTACATACATCAAACACGCCTCTTTACATACATCAAACACGCCTCTTTACATACATCAAACACGCCTCTTTACATACATTAAACACGCCTCTTTACATACATTAAACACGTCTCTTTACATACATCAAACACGCCTCTTTACATAAATCAAACACGCCTCTTTACATACGTTAAACACGCCTCTTTACATACATCAAACACGCCTCTTTACATACATCAAACACGCCTCTTTACATATATTAAACACGCCTCTTTACATACATCAAACACGCCTCTTTACATACATTAAACACGCCTCTTTACATACATCAAACACGCCTCTTTACATACATCAAACACGCCTCTTTACATACATTAAACACGCCTCTTTACATACATCAAACACGCCTCTTTACATACATCAAACACGCCTCTTTACATACATCAAACACGCCTCTTTACATACATCAAACACGCCTCTTTACATACATTAAGCACGCCTCTTTACATACATTAAACACGCCTCTTTACATACATTAAACACGTCTCTTTACATACATCAAACACGCCTCTTTACATAAATCAAACACGCCTCTTTACATACGTTAAACACGCCTCTTTACATACGTTAAACACGCCTCTTTACATACGTTAAACACGCCTCTTTACATACATCAAACATGCCTCTTTACACACATCAAACATGCCTCTTTACATACATCAAACACGCCTCTTTACATAAATTAAACACGCCTCTTTACATACGTCAAACACGCCTCTTTACATACGTTAAACACACCTCTTTACATACATCAAACACGCCTCTTTACATACATCAAACACGCCTCTTTACATACATCAAACACGCCTCTTTACATACGTTAAACACGCCTCTTTACATCATTAAACACGCCTCTTTACATACGTTAAACACGCCTCTTTACATACATCAAACATGCCTCTTTACATACATTAAACATGCCTCTTTACATACATCAAACACGCCTCTTTACATACATTAAACATGCCTCTTTACATACATCAAACACGCCTCTTTACATAAATTAAACACGCCTCTTTACATACATTAAACACGCCTCTTTACGTACGTTAAACACACCTCTTTACATACATCAAACACGCCTCTTTACATACATCAAACACGCCTCTTTACATACATCAAACACGCCTCTTTACATACATCAAACACGCCTCTTTACATACGTTAAACACGCCTCTTTACATACATCAAACACGCCTCTTTACATACATCAAACACGCCTCTACATATATTAAACACACCTCTTTACATACATCAAACACGCCTCTTTACATACATCAAACACGCCTCTTTACATACATTAAACACGCCTCTTTACATACATTAAACACGCCTCTTTACATACATTAAACACGCCTCTTTACATACATTAAACACGCCTCTTTACATACGTCAAACACGCCTCTTTACATACGTTAAACACGCCTCTTTACATACATCAAACACGCCTCTTTACATACATCAAACACGCCTCTTTACATACATTAAACACGCCTCTTTACATACATCAAACACGCCTCTTTACATACATTAAACACGCCTCTTTACATACATCAAACACGCCTCTTTACATACATCAAACACGCCTCTTTACATACATTAAACACGCCTCTTTACATACATCAAACACGCCTCTTTACATACATCAAACACGCCTCTTTACATACATCAAACACGCCTCTTTACATACATCAAACACGCCTCTTTACATACATTAAGCACGCCTCTTTACATACATTAAACACGCCTCTTTACATACATTAAACACGTCTCTTTACATACATCAAACACGCCTCTTTACATAAATCAAACACGCCTCTTTACATACGTTAAACACGCCTCTTTACATACGTCAAACACGCCTCTTTACATACATCAAACACGCCTCTTTACATATATTAAACACGCCTCTTTACATACATCAAACACGCCTCTTTACATACATTAAACACGCCTCTTTACATACATCAAACACGCCTCTTTACATACATCAAACACGCCTCTTTACATACATTAAACACGCCTCTTTACATACATCAAACACGCCTCTTTACATACATCAAACACGCCTCTTTACATACATCAAACACGCCTCTTTACATACATCAAGCACGCCTCTTTACATACATTAAGCACGCCTCTTTACATACGTTAAACACGCCTCTTTACATACATTAAACACGCCTCTTTACATACATTAAACACGTCTCTTTACATACATCAAACACGCCTCTTTACATAAATCAAACACGCCTCTTTACATACGTTAAACACGCCTCTTTACATACGTTAAACACGCCTCTTTACATACGTTAAACACGCCTCTTTACATACATCAAACATGCCTCTTTACATACATCAAACACGCCTCTTTACATAAATTAAACACGCCTCTTTACATACGTCAAACACGCCTCTTTACATACGTTAAACACACCTCTTTACATACATCAAACACGCCTCTTTACATACATCAAACACGCCTCTTTACATACATCAAACACGCCTCTTTACATACGTTAAACACGCCTCTTTACATCATTAAACACGCCTCTTTACATACATCAAACACGCCTCTTTACATACATCAAACATGCCTCTTTACATACATCAAACACGCCTCTTTACATAAATTAAACACGCCTCTTTACATACATTAAACACGCCTCTTTACATACGTCAAACACGCCTCTTTACGTACGTTAAACACACCTCTTTACATACGTTAAACACGCCTCTTTACATCATTAAACACGCCTCTTTACATACATCAAACATGCCTCTTTACATCATTAAACACGCCTCTTTACATACATCAAACACGCCTCTTTACATACATCAAACACGCCTCTTTACATACATCAAACACGCCTCTTTACATACATCAAACACGCCTCTTTACATACATCAAACACGCCTCTTTACATACATCAAACACGCCTCTTTACATACATTAAACACGCCTCTTTACATACATTAAACACGCCTCTTTACATACGTTAAACACGCCTCTTTACATACATCAAACACACCTCTTTACATACATCAAACACGCCTCTTTACATACATCAAACACGCCTCTTTACATACATCAAACACGCCTCTTTACATACGTTAAACACGCCTCTTTACATCATTAAACACGCCTCTTTACATACATCAAACATGCCTCTTTACATACATTAAACATGCCTCTTTACATACATCAAACACGCCTCTTTACATACATCAAACATGCCTCTTTACATACATCAAACACGCCTCTTTACATAAATTAAACACGCCTCTTTACATACATTAAACACGCCTCTTTACATACGTCAAACACGCCTCTTTACGTACGTTAAACACACCTCTTTACATACGTTAAACACGCCTCTTTACATCATTAAACACGCCTCTTTACATACATCAAACATGCCTCTTTACATCATTAAACACGCCTCTTTACATACATCAAACACGCCTCTTTACATACATCAAACACGCCTCTTTACATACATCAAACACGCCTCTTTACATACATCAAACACGCCTCTTTACATACATCAAACACGCCTCTTTACATACATCAAACACGCCTCTTTACATACATCAAACACGCCTCTTTACATACATCAAACACGCCTCTTTACATACATCAAACACGCCTCTTTACATACATTAAACACGCCTCTTTACATACATTAAACACGCCTCTTTACATACGTTAAACACGCCTCTTTACATACATCAAACACGCCTCTTTACATACATCAAACACGCCTCTTTACATACATCAAACACGCCTCTTTACATACGTTAAACACGCCTCTTTACATACATCAAACACGCCTCTTTACATATATTAAACACGCCTCTTTACATACATCAAACACGCCTCTTTACATACATTAAACACGCCTCTTTACATACATCAAACACGCCTCTTTACATACATCAAACACGCCTCTTTACATACGTTAAACACGCCTCTTTACATACATCAAACACGCCTCTTTACATACATTAAACACGCCTCTTTACATACATCAAACACGCCTCTTTACATACATTAAACACGCCTCTTTACATACATAAAACACGCCTCTTTACATACGTTAAACACGCCTCTTTACATACGTTAAACACGCCTCTTTACATACATCAAACACGCCTCTTTACATACATCAAACACGCCTCTTTACATATATTAAACACACCTCTTTACATACATCAAACACGCCTCTTTACATACATCAAACACGCCTCTTTACATACATTAAACACGCCTCTTTACATACATTAAACACGCCTCTTTACATACATTAAACACGCCTCTTTACATACATCAAACACGCCTCTTTACATACGTCAAACACGCCTCTTTACATACGTTAAACACGCCTCTTTACATACATCAAACACGCCTCTTTACATACATCAAACACGCCTCTTTACATACATTAAACACGCCTCTTTACATACATCAAACACGCCTCTTTACATACATTAAACACGCCTCTTTACATACATCAAACACGCCTCTTTACATACATCAAACACGCCTCTTTACATACATCAAACACGCCTCTTTACATACATCAAACACGCCTCTTTACATACATCAAACACGCCTCTTTACATACATCAAACACGCCTCTTTACATACATCAAACACGCCTCTTTACATACATTAAACACGTCTCTTTACATACATCAAACACGCCTCTTTACATAAATCAAACACGCCTCTTTACATACGTTAAACACGCCTCTTTACATACATCAAACACGCCTCTTTACATACATCAAACACGCCTCTTTACATATATTAAACACGCCTCTTTACATACATCAAACACGCCTCTTTACATACATCAAACACGCCTCTTTACATACATCAAACACGCCTCTTTACATACATTAAACACGCCTCTTTACATACATTAAACACGCCTCTTTACATACATCAAACACGCCTCTTTACATACATCAAACACGCCTCTTTACATACATTAAACACGCCTCTTTACATACATTAAACACGCCTCTTTACATACATCAAACACGCCTCTTTACATACATCAAACACGCCTCTTTACATACATCAAACACGCCTCTTTACATACATTAAACACGCCTCTTTACATACATCAAACACGCCTCTTTACATACATCAAACACGCCTCTTTACATACATCAAACACACCTCTTTACATACATCAAGCACGCCTCTTTACATACATCAAACACGCCTCTT